>NW_028133952.1:0-50206 GCF_964662115.1 Mustela nivalis | reverse complement strand
AGGAGGAAGCAGGCTCCCCGCTGAGCAGAGAGCCCGATTCGGGGCTTGATCCCAGGACCCTGGGATCATGACCTGAGCTGAAGGCAGAGGCTTTAACCCACTGAGCCACCCAGGCACCCCTAATAAAATATTTTCTATAATTTCTTTTCCTTTTATTAAATTCATAGTTATATGTTCTTTTCTTTTTCTTTTTTTTTTTTTAGTTTTGCCTTAGAGATTGATTATTCTATATGATGACAGCTTGATTTTCTTTATAACGTATGTGATTTGAAAATTTTGCCTAGAGGATTTTTTCTTCTTTACCTTTACAATGATTTCACTCTCACATGTCTGAGTTGACCATTCTGGTCAATTTTCCAGGGTATATAGGTGCATTCAGCATGTACATTTAGACCATATTTATTTTCAGAAAATTTGCTGAGATCATAATTTTTGGATTAAACACTTTATATTTGTTTGATTTTTAAATCGACTTTATGGTGGTCATAGAATAAAGCTCACCAATCTTTTTTTTTTTTAATTTATTTGACAGACAGAGATCACAGGGCGCCTGCTTCCTCCTCTCTCTCTGCCTGCCTGAGATTACCACCTGAACCAAAACCAAGAGCTGGACCCTACAACCCAGCAATTGCACTACTAGGTATTTACCCTAAAGATAAAAACGTAGTGATCCAAAGGGGCACGTGCACCCGAATGTTTATAGCAGCAATGTTCACAATAGCCAAACTATGGAAAGAACCTAGATGTCCATCAACAGATGAATGGATAAAGAAGATGTGGTATATATACACAATGGAATACTATGCAGCCATCAAAAGAAATGAAATCTTGCCATTTGCGACGACATGGATGGAACTAGAGGGTATTATGCTTAGCGAAATAAGTCAATTGGAGAAAGACAATTATCATATGATCTCCCTGATATGAGGAAGTGGAGATGTGACGTGGGGGGTTTGAGGGGTAGGAAAAGAATAAATGAAACAAGATGGGATCAGGAGGGAGACAAACCATAAGAGAGTCTTAATCTCACAAGACAAACCGAGGGTTGCCAGGGGAGGGGGGTAGGGAGAGGGTGGTTGGGTTATGGATATTGGGGAGGGTCTGTGCTATGGTGAGTGCTGTGAAGTGTGTAAACCTGGTGATTCACAGACCTGTACCCCTAGGGCTAATAATTCATTATATGTTTCTAAAAAAATTAAAAAACACACAAAAACCAAGAGCTGGATGCTTCACCAACAGAACCATCCAGGTGCCCCAAAGCCCCCTCCCAAGCTGCCTTCCTCTCCGTGGAAGTAGGGCTTTTCCAAGACTCCTACTTCCAGACCTGTGCATCTCTGAGCCTCTGTAAGATTCCTCAGTAGCCTGTGCTCTGAGCAGCCACCATGCAGACCTGTCCTCAGTATTTTTCCACTCAAGATGAGACCCTCTCCTTTTGGAAGCAGTGGCTTTTCTTCATGTCTGTCCACGTCCAGGGCCCCCCTGCCCAATTCCTCCTGCCATACAACCTTCTCCTGGCTTGCCACTCTGGAGTGGGCTCTGGAGCCAGCTTTGTGGCCCTCAGGGGTTTTGTTTTCTCTTCCATGTAAATTAAAAGTCTGTGATATCTCTGCCTTGTAGTTATGGCATACGTATGTCTTCTATGTGATTTGTGTTGCTCTCCTGTTAATTTGTAGGGATTTTGGAGGGTGTGAAGAGATTTGGATGTAGGAAACTGTCATTATCCCATGGGAACTCACAGTCACTTAAAAAAAATACTTGTTTTATTCATTTTGGAAGAGTTCCTCAGATTTCTAGTGATGCTTGATTGACTGCTCGTGCTTCAGAGGGTGGTCCAGTAAAGCTTCTGAGGGCCCTGTGTGTATTGTGATTGTGTGGGAGCCGGCCAGGCTGCTGGGGGTGGGGTCCTCTAATGCACAATGTGCGGTCAATTCCTGAGAACCTACTCACCTCTCGGGAAGGAATTTCTCTTCTCCTCTTCTCTTCCCTGAAGGGTGGATGTCTGATTTTGATCACAAGGGAACTGGAGGAAGGGGAGAATGGAGTGGGGGATCGTTTATATTCTACACAGACGTTCACTTAGCCCCATATCATCCATGTCCTCCCTGGTGCCCCGTACCTGATTTCTGAGGCAGCCGTGCTTCTCTGACATTCTACAAGGCTAACTAGCTCTTTTCAGTATTTTTCCGCTGTGCCAGCATTCTAGACTGTAGCTTCCTTCACCCAGCTGCTTGAATTATCAACTACTTCTGCTTCCCATCTTCCAGAATTTTGTCAAAATCTCCCATCTGTTGACGGGCTGTCTCATTCTCTTGTGGCTGGCTCTGGGTTTATTAGCTTTTTAAACCTTCACGTTTAGTTTTATTGAGGATGTGGGAGGGAATGGAAATAAACAGAGATATTTAATCTGCCACCTTCCATTAGAGTTTTGAGAGTTTAAAAGAAAAGTGGGCCCATTAGAAAGGTGAAGAAGATGGTGGTTCTGTGGTTCTGTGAGCCTCCAGAAGCCGGATGTGGTCCTGACCACTGCTCCCAGGACAGAAGGCACTCCGTGTGGTTGTGCCTGAGAACAGAAAGAGTCCATGGCTCACAGCAGAACCCATGGTGGTGGCTGGTGCCAAAGCCCTTGCCCTTGCCCTTGGATTGGAGTTTCACAGTCTAGGCATGGCTGAAAAATGGCTTTAACTTAACAAAAAATGTACTTATGTGTTATATCAAGTATCTTTCCCCTGTCATTAGATAATTGTGTGCTATCTGGTGTCTAAAGTTACTTCTACCCCATCCTGAAAACTACTTCACTTAACCAGTCCCTTCCACTGGAGCTGCCCTCGAGACTGGACTTGCTCCGATAGCAAACCAAGCCTGAGCTCTCTGCACCCTTATCTTCCTCAGAAGCACGTACCCGCCCCCCCCACCCCCGCCCCATGTGGGTGGTTCTAGCTTCTTCCCTTTCCTTGGGGACTACCTGCTTAAGTTCCAGCATGCTTTGCTCATGAGCTTGCAGAATTATTGAGAAAAGGAGGCCCAAGCAAACTGAGAAAACACCGAGGCAGAGGCATGGCTGGGAACCCAGAACAGAGCTCCCTCTACCCGCAGTTATAGTCTTGGCTGAGCCGATCGATCCCTTTCTTCACAGGGTTTGGCTTGGATGTTAGGCCAGGGAAGTGAGACCTCCTGGATCCCTCTTTTGAGCTGAAAGAATCTGTGTCGTGGGCCTTCCTCAAAAACCAAGGTCAAAGCTCTCCGGTGACCCTGCGTGGCACAGATGATACACGCTGGTCTGGAGTCACCCTGGAATCTGGACTTTTGACTGAGGAAAACATATTGACATCGTCCCACAAATCCTTCCTTTGGGTGCTAGGCCAATGTGCACTAATCTCACAGATGGTACACGACTGGCGGAGCCCACTGTGTGACCTTGGCAGGTCATCTTCTCTCTCTCTGAACCCAGATGGGGTAACAGAGTCCTACTGTGCCTCACTGGCTGTGGGACTTCAATGCAATAATAAACACGAGGTTCTTGGTACATCATAAGACTTGAACATCCCTTTCCCCACTGAGCTAGTGAAACTGTGCTCCATAGGGCTAATGAGGTTGAAACTAGCAGAATGTTTAAAGCTTGGTCTTCAAAGAACTGTTTCCCCCTAATCCACTATCGTGTCTTTTTAGACCCTCACTAACAAACACACTGGCTGTTTCTGCAGATGCCTGGACTCAAGGTTAACTGATGTGTTTCCAGCCCAGGAACAAGCAAGGCCCTACATTTCCCACCCAAGGTAAGCCCAGAACCCCATTCAGTTTATCCTGGCTCTCAGAGCATGCTCATAGTCCCTTTCCCTTGACCTAAAATGACCTCCTGTCATCAGGGGCTGAATCTTGCCTTGTTCTGGTGTTAAGTCTCTGCCCCAAAGTGAATACAGTGTATGTTACATATATGTCTGCTCAGTACGCGTGCTCCGTTTTTCCTGATGAATAGTCATAAGTTTCCCTGCCTTTTTCATCAATATGTATGTAATCTTAACCCCTATGATTATAAAAAACTTGTTCTCTCCCCCTTTGGGGAGGTGGATTTGAGGCTCATCTTCCTGTCTCCTCATTTGGCTGCCCCTCGAATAAACCCTTTCCTGGCAGCAAACTTGATGTTTCAGGGACCGGCTTGCTGTACGCGGGGCAGATGGACTTGTGTTCAGTCATGCTAGTGGTCTTCTTGGCTCTGGCCTACCTTGACCCTGGCCTATCTCTGTTTGGCTTTTGGGGGGCACATCTGAAGCATGCTCTTTAGCTGACTGCAAGGACACATCTTCTTTATACGAAGCCAAAATTCTTGCCTACTTGTCTTACCATAGAGTACCTGGTTCTCATCTCCCAAGGGTCCATGTGGGTTCCTGGGCATATACCATATTCCTGGGCCTTCTCCATTTTTGTTGACTTCAGCCTTCCTTCCCCTTCATCCAAATAATGGAAAATCATTTCCCCCATTGCTAAAATTTGGTCAGTGTAAGGAAATGATATGCAATTAAAAAAAAAAACACCCAGGTTTGAATCTCAATTCTTCCACTTATAAGCTATGTCACCTTTCAGAAGTTACTTGACATTTCTGCACCTTAGTTTCCCATCTATAAAATATTATGATAAGCATAATACATGCTTCACAAGGTTAGGAGGATAAAATCAACATAGGTGATATTTTATGAGTGGTCCTGCATCGGCATTGGTTGTTACCAAAAAATACGTACTCGCTGGTGGGTTTCTGGGTGGTTCTGTTTTCTGAGGTAACACCCAATGGTAACACCCAAATGACTGAGACATCTGAGACAGATAAATCTTCGCGACCCATCCACTTTATTCCTCCATTGGGTAAATATTAACTTAGGTCTACTGTGTTTCAGGCCCTTGTTTTAGGGATGAATAATGCATCAACAAAGAAAACAAAATCCATACTCTCAGGGAGATTATAGTCTAGTGAGAGTGACAGACTATGAACATAATAAGTAAATCACACAGTACTTTAGAAGCTGATACGTATGAAGACTGGGATCGTTAGGAGAGGGTGGTCATCCCAGTGAGCAGGAGAGGCCTCACTGGGATGGTGGCTTTAGACCCAAGGCTAGAAGGGCCCAAGAGGGTGATCCATGAGGTCATCTGGAGAAGATACTGCTTATGCAAAAGCCACGAGGTCATGAGCCAGTCTGGAGTGTTTGAGAAACAGGAAAGAGGTCAAGTGGCTGAAACAAAGTGAGCAGGAGTGGGGAGTAGCAGGAGATAGGCCGGAGGATGGAAAGCCTGGTAAGCCACCAACAGAACTTTGGTTTTTGTTGTTGTTATTATTGTTGTTTATTGTGTGTTTGTCAAGATCAACTATTCCTTAGCCTCCATATTCATGTGATGCAATTCAGGAACATAGGTCAGTGACAAATATCCATAGAACTCAATCCAAAGAAAGTCTTTATATTTCTAATCCCTTCATGCTCTGAAAGATATCAGCCTTTCTCATCTCCTCAAAACCTTTCAATGAATTATAATTTCTGTAGAAATGTATGTCTGCCTTCTTTCTTGGTTCAGTGACAGCAAACTTGAAGAGTGCGATAACCTTTGGGATAAAACAAATGCTCCAACGATACAAAGTCACAGACACCTGGCTAAAAGACCCCACGTATGAGGTTTCACCATGGGAGCCACGGTTGCTATTCTCCTCAACACCTGACTTTGGTTTTTACTCTGAGTGATTTGAGGAACCACTAGAAGATTTGGAGCAGAGGAGTAATTTTATTTGACTTGTGTTTTGGTTGATGGGGGTGGAGGGACAAGGGACTGCTTCCTGAAAGCAGAAAGACCAGTTAGGAGGTTGATGTATTAATCTAGGTGAGAAATGATAGTGGTTTGTATCAGGGTGGTACTAGTTTTGGTGATAAGATTCTAAACATATTCTGACTGTAGAGCAAAAGCATGGATTGGATTTGGATGTAAAAGAAAAAGAAGCTTCAAGGGCCAAGGTTTTGGACATAAGCAATGGAAAAATAGAATTACTGTAACATGAAGACTTCAGGTTGCACAGATTTGGGGGAGGGGTAAAATCAGGAATCCTCTTTTAGACAGTTGAATATACATATTTGGAATTCAAGGAAGAGTTTAAGACTAGAAGTGATTTTGGGAAATTTTAGCATATTTAAAATCATAACACGATCTTGACACTGGATGAAACTGCTAAAGGAGTTAGTATAGACAAAGAAATAGAGAAGTCCCCTGGAATGCCACAACATGAAGAGGAAGTTGAAGAACTAGAAAGGAGGCTGAGAAGGGACAGTAATGAGGAAGGGGAAACCCCTGAGTGTGGTGTCTCAGTAGAGAGTATTTTTGGGAGGAAGGGTGATCACCTGTGCCAGATGCTATTGATACGTCAAGTAAAATGAGGACTGAGGACTGATCATTGGATTTTGTAACATGGAAGTCTCTGGTGACCTTGTTTAAAGACATTTTAGTCGTGTGCTGGTAGTGTGCCTGATGGCCGTGGATTCAACAGAGGACTAGAGAAGGTTGGAGACCATAAGCACAAGTGATGCTTCAAATAGCTTTTCTGTGAAGGGGAGCAGAGCAGTGAGATGGTAGTTGGAGGGTCAAGAAAGAGTTTTCCTTTGAAGATGGGAGAAATAATATATGGTTACATGTTTAGGGGAAGTACTCAGCAGAGAGAGAAAATCTGATCATGTGAGAGAGAGAGGGCAGATGACTGGAGAGAGGTCCTTGATTTGGGAAGAGGTTGGCTTTCGATAGGTCCACAGATGGTTTATTCATTATCAAAAGTGGTAATACAGGATATGCTGGCACAGATGGAGTAATGGGATGGCGTGTCTCTCCTGACAGATTTAATTCCTTCAGGGAAGTAGGAAGCAAGACCACAGGTGAGCGTGAAGGCAAGGTGTTGAGGATCTGAGGGGAAAATAGGTGGCAAATCAGCATTTAGGTACAGGAGGGTGAAAGAAAGAGTTAGGATATACAGAATGATTGCCTGGTTACAGTAGACATGTGATTGGGGTTTAGAGTGAAAACAGAAGGAAGTTTTGTGTCTTTTTCTCCAGCCATATTCAGAGATGTATGAGGGCACATGTGGCATAGGTTGAGGGCTAGATTTAACCTGGTTTGTAGTTTTTCCAAAAAAGTGAAGTGAACGAGGGGCAAAGGAACTAAGATCATGATAAGTGGAACAATGGATAATTGGATGAGGAATTGAAATTTGGCAAGGAGGGAAGGGGGACATCTGGGAGTCAAGGGACTGGAAAATGGGATAGGATCAATGGACCTGAGGTCTTTGTGGGGCAAGGCACTGCGGCAGTTTGGGTAATGAGGGAGTGAGCTAGAAAGATAGAAGATGAAGGCAGAAAGTGGGATGCATGACTGGCCTTGTGGCTTGAGTTATTGGTGAGTGCAAATCTATAGAAAGGTCAAGAAATATGTGGTGGAAGAAGGGTGGGGAACAAAGCCAGGTCCTGGGAATCCAGAGTGTTGCTTGAAAACTCTTGTTCAGGATGCCAATGTGCGTGCGCTTGCATGTGTGTGTTGAACCTGCCTTTTCTTATCACTATAGTAAAAATATAAAATAAATATGTATAATTTACAAATCTCATATAGCATTAAAAAAAAGTCATTCTTTTGCAAGAACTCCTTGAGTTTGAAATATTGGTTGGTTTTCTGGGTGCAAGTGCCCCAACAGCTGTTGAGAATGTGGGTCTGAAATACGGAAGTAGAGAGGGATATCTGGTGAATTTTTTTCAATGCTTCTTTTTTCCATTTTTAAAGATTTTATTTATTTATTTGACAAAGAAAGAGAGAGAGAGAGAGAGAATGAGTTAGCACAAGCAGGGGAGTGGTGAGCAAAGGGAGAGGGAGAAGAAGGCTCCTCATGGAGCAAGGAGCCTGATATGGGGCTTGATCCTAGGACCCTGTGATTGTGACCATGCCAAAGGCAGATGCTTAACCAATTGAGCCACCAAGACGCCCCTGGGGGAATATCTTAATAAAAAAGAAAAGTTGAAGCAATGTGAGTAGACAAGATTGTCTTGAGAGAGTATATACAGCAAGAAGGTTGGACTTTGAGAGAACCCATATTTACAAGGCAGGAGGAACCAGAGGGTTAATGAGAAGGAGAAGGCAGAAAAGTAGGAGAAGGGTCAGGAAGAGAGAAGTTTTCAGAGTACAGGAATGGTCAAGATTGACACGTAGTGCAGACAGCCCAGTAGAATTAAGACAGACTGGGAGTCATTGCTGACCTTGGAACAGTCTCCATTGAGGGACAGGGACTGGAGCTGGGCTGGAAGGAGCCAAAGATGAATGCTGGGAATGTGGAGACAAGGCTAACGGACTGTTGTCTGGCAGTTTGGGGGGAAAGGGAAAAAGAAGGGGAATGAGGGAAATCCTGACAAGGAGGAAGGACGTCTGAAAATGAAGAGAGGAAGGAGGGCAGGGATATTTGAAGCAGGTTCTGAAAAAGTGAGAGTCTGAGACCCCTGGGGAGAAGGGGAGGCTATGGAGTGGGGGCTGGGGGTGGGGGCGGGGAATGTAAGCAAGAAGAATCAGCTCCTTCGAAGACAAAAAAGAAAGCAAAGATGGTGAAACAAGTTAGGACACTCATATTGATGGTGTTTATGACCAAATGTATAGTTTACCTGTGGCCACGAATGCTTTGTGAGTAGCGGCCTTACCCCCTCCCCCACCCGGGTTTGCTCACCCTCCCTCACCCTTACCCAAGCTTCTCCTGTTTTCCCTCTTTAATGGCTCCTCCTTTCCTTCCTGTCCACAAGGTGTGGTCACATTCCAGCCATCTGACTCTTGGAATTCCCCTCTTCTCTCTCCAATGCGCTGGCCAAGGGAAAGTCCTCTCGTCTTAGGATGAGGGAGGTTTTCCTACTTATTCCTTTAAGTGTCAGTACTCTTACTATTTTTATTTCTTCGGAGGGAGAACCTGTCAGATGCGTGCATGCTTCCCTGCTGAGTCTGCTAGCTGGTCACCAAACCCTGCTCCCTCCTTCGAGGGTGACAGAGATGAACACACGGCTGCCCCGTGAGGCTGCGCCATTGGTGCAACCTCCTTTGCAGTTATCGGGTGTGGCCATGCATCTTATCTTGGTTTCCCCCGCACAGCCAAGATTGAGATAAGGGCTTTCACGTGGGCCCTTTACCTGGAGTGCGATCTCAGAGATCTCAGGGAGCAAGAGGGAAGAGTAAGGAAGTGAAGCAGGAAGGAAGGATGTGTTTGTGAGTTGCCGGTTGCTATGCGTGACTGGTGCTCAAACTAGAACACTTTCTGATAAGCCTCATAAATGCAACGCAGGGCTGTCTGCTTGGGGGTTGAAAGGGGAAAAATTTATCCTTGGCTTCCATCCTCCATTGATCTAAGTCCTAGGCTCTAAGAATAGACCCATAAGCCTTAAATTCTTCTGCATTTTGGGCTGCACATATATAGTGCCAATAGCATTGAGCACAGAACTTGTTGTATGTGGCACTGGGCCCAAGGCAAGGCACTGTCAGTTTGCACAAAGAACTGGTTGAAGTCTGTGCAAAACTGGTTGCACAGCTGTGGCTGGAGTGAGAGGCATGACCAAGAGGATTTGAAGTGGTGCACAGGAGAGCTCCTTGTATCACTCAGATCTGCTTTCGCCTTCCATGAAGTCCAGTCCAGTGCAGTGTCCCCAGGAAGATGAAGGTCAGCTGCACTCTGCCAAGAGCGTACCACAAGAATGTCAGTAGAACAAGCTATGGTCCCCACCAATGTACCATTCATTTATTGTCTCCTTCTCCCGTCACCATCACAGAATCCCCTGTTCATTAGCTAGCACTTTGATAGGTGTGGGTTGACTGCCTGGTGGGGGAGACTTAGTCCTTCACCCCAAGGGATCTGAGCCTTAGCAACCTTGCCCTTGTTGGGCTGCCCTTGCAATCCTTGCCTGCTTACCATCGCGGGACACAGAAGCTCTGAGTTTCAGTCGCAGTCCTTCCTGCTCCCATCAGATAGCAACGCTATCTCTTCGTGGCAGTCAGAGTCAATGGTCACCCGTGCCACCCCTGCTTACTGGTCCACGGGCATAGGATTTCAGATGGTCCAGGAAGTAGGTGTGGCTTCAAGTTCAGGAGACCCATCAGGAGTTTTCTCCCCCTTCCCCACATAGGAGCCAGGCTTCTAACACAACAGACATAAGGCTGTAGGTGCAGGAAACACAAAGTCTGGGACAGGCAGTGGAAGGGCCAATCTTCCTTCTACCTCTCAGTTCCCGGACCCATGTCAAACAGCTAATGGAACAACACTAGCTAACACCGATTGGACAGGGCCTCTCCATCACCTCGGAGGCTTCACCTCAACCCTACAGGGTGTTGTCTTTAAGCTGGTGCCAGAAGCAAGGTTTCACAGGCCATTCCCATGTCCTCTGGGGCTGCTTGATCAGTAGACCCTCTGACCGTATGTCCATTTCATGCTTCCTTTGGCGTAAGTTGGGTTCCTGTTCTGCAATCAGGGTGTGTGATATATTGCACTAACAGATAAGGAATTTTGTGAGCATGAAGATGGTGGGCCTAGTGGAAGAATTACATGTAGGAAAAAGAAACAGGGAAGGTATGCTGCTCTTTAGGTGGCCGTGGAGAGTCAAGTAGAAATCAGTATGACTGTTAAGTGGCCCCTAGAGTCTGGGCCTGAATTCTCACAAGTTGTCATAAATTAGTGTGAAAGGCCTTTCCTTCAGCACCTTGGAGAAGATGGCTCACCAGGGACTTACGTCTTGGGCCTCAGGTTCACTCAGCTGAACAGGGCTACTGTATCTGGCTGCACAGGCTGCACACTGCACAACACCAGGGACTATGAGCTGCATGACGCCACCTGCAGTTGTACAGAGCACACCTCCTACAAGCACCATATTTCAGCACTGGGGAACAGGGTCACAAATCTGATGCCAAGTGAACCCCTACGATCAGCTGAGTCTGAGGATGTTGATAGAGTGTGGGTCTTTTTTTTTTTTAAGATTTTATTTATTCATTTGAGAGAGAGAGAGAGAGAGAGAGCACAAGCAGGGGGAGCAATAGACTCCCCACTGAACTGGGAGCCCAACATGGGGCTCGATCCCAGGACCCAGAGATCATGACCTGAGCCGAAGGCAGATGCTTAACCACCTGAGCCACCCAGGCACCCCTGGAGAGTGGGTCTTAAAATCTGTCCTTGCCTTGAATCTCCCAGAGGTCCTGCTGCCTCCCCAAGCCTCTAGGCCTCTTGCATTCCTCCACCCATTTCCTCCCTCCCTAGTGGGACAGGTGGCATGAATGCAGAGACCTTGGTTGACGGGACAGTTGGTTTTAAAAGCCACTTCGGAAGGTAGTGATACCAGGCTGGTGGGTGTTTAAAATAAAGCTGTTTTTATGCTTATGGTGACCGCAAACAGCTCCAGGACTTTGAGCAGCACCTTTCCACTGAGGACATCCCAGCACTTTCACTTTTTTTCTCATAATATCTCTGCAAAGTTAGGAGAGGTTAGTGGACGCATTCCCCATTTTACCCGAGGAGAAACTGAGGTCAGAGAGGAAAATATGACTTCTCGGTGTTATGGACTAAATATGTCCCCCTCTAAGATTCACGTGTGGAAATTATAACTCCCAGGATGAAGGTATTTGGAGATAGAGCTTTGGGAGGTGATGAGTGAAGAGGATGGACCTCATGAATGGGATTAGTGTCCTTGTAGGAGGGGACACAGAGAGACGATCTCTTTCTCTGCCATGTGAGGACACAATGCGGGAGGCCGTCTGCAAACCAGGAAGAAGAAGAAGGTGTTCACCAAGAACCTGACCCTGCTGGTACCCCAATCACAAACTTGCAGCCCCCCCCCCCCCGGGACTGCGAGAAATAGTTGTTTGCTGCTCAAGCTACCTGGTCTAAGGTATTTTGTTGCAGCAGCCAAATAGATTGAGACACCGAAATCACACAGCAACTTGACAGCAGAACCCTTTACCTCCATGCGTTGCTACTCAGACAATTACAACTTCTGTTTGCCAACTCCAAGCCCCACAAGGGAAATGACTCAGTCAGGGTCCAAGCAGAAGATGGTAACTGCACCGTGACTTGAATGGGGAAGCTCACTATGAAGAATGATTGGCTATAATGGGATTGGGATAAAGGAAGACTGGCTCTTAACTGGTGGAGAAAACTACCAGTTTTCTCTTGAGCAGCCTCAATCCCCGAGCTGGGGCAGAGCAGATCAGCAAGAGGACCTTCCTCTGCAGGACTGAGACCCAGACCTCAGAAGGATGGGCGCAGCCAGGATTCGCTGGAGGTCAGGTCCGCTGAGGTGCTGGGCTGGCAGGACTCACTGGGAAATGGTTTCCTGGGGTGTGGGGCTAGGGAGGCGTGGAGCTCGCCATGCAGAGGTGCTGGCTGCTGGCTGCTGCCATGGCCATGCGTGCAAGTGTGCGAGGGGCTGCCCAGGGGAGAACGCTGGAACCTGGAAGGCTGGCCCCTTCCACCTCCAGCCTCCTTCCAGTGCCTACTACTGTGAGAGCTTAGCACCTGGCAGCTGGCAGAGAATATTTTAGGATCCAGCTCCATTATCACAGAGCAATCGACTTGAAGCTGAGAGGGAATAACTTGATAACTGGTGCATGGAACATAGAACCTGGGGTCCCTCAATTCAGAGTATCTTAATTCCATTTGGTAGCTCTCAGCTCCAAACCACACTTCTGGAAAGGGAAATTGCCAAGCACTGAAAGAAAGAAAAGGAACACGAGAATCCAGGAATACAGATCAGCAGGATGAGGAGGATACCCAACCAGGGAATACTCTTGGGGAAGAGAGGAACCCGTGATAAATGTTTTTGTATTTTAATTGAGGTATAATTTACATGCAACTGAGTGTACTATAAGGGTACTGCTTGACAGATTTTTTCCATCTGTATAGTAGACCCATGTGGCCATGCCGCAGATCAAGAGAACGTGACTGGTACCCCAGAGGATCCCCTCCCCGCCCCCAACAGGTCAACACAGAAATTTCCACTATTCTGACTCCTGTCCTTATAGATTGGTTCTGCGATTTTGAACTTCATGTGCATAGAGTTATATAGTATCTGCTCTCTGGTGGTGTCTGCTTCCTTTTACCATTGTCTAGGAGATTCGCCCATGTTGTGGTGAATAGTGAAAGCAAAACAATGTTAAAACAAAAAAAAAAAGAAAAGAAAGAAAGAAAGAAACAAACAAACAAAAATCAGGGACACTTGGGTGGCCTATTCAGTTGTGTCTGACTCTTGATTCTGGCTCAGGTCAGGATCTCAGGGTCGTGAGACTGAGTGCCTCATGGGCCTCTGTGCTGACCGTGGGGCCTGCTTAAGATTTTCTCTTCCTCTCCTTCTGCTTCTAGAAATTCTCCTCTTTAAAAAAGAAAGAAAGGAAAGGAAGAAAGGAAAGAAAGAAAGAAAGAAAGACCGACCAATCAGTCATGATACTTACTAGGCTGTTTCCTGTGAAGACATACGTGGCTATAAGCATATCTACAGCAGTTATCTACATATCTTCTCTCTGTGATGTAGATCTGTGAATTATTTCCAGATCATCAGGCAACCATCACTAACCGGCTGTGTGATGCTCCACTGTGTGGGCCCAGCAAGCTCCGGTAAAGAACTTACTGAGATGGACCAGCCAGTGGGTGGGCCAGGCAGGCCTTGAGTCATTGGTGTCGCCCCTGAGTCTTCAGAGTCCGGAACTGGCGAAGTCAGCATGCGAAGAAGGGGCTCAGGGAGCACGTCTAACCATTTAATGGCCAGAACTTCCCTAGAGGAAAGTGAAGTGGGTCCACAGTGGGCTAGACTTGGGGCATCCCAAGGTGGGGGTGGGGGTGGGGGCTATGAGGCAGAGCCTAGCACTCTAGGTAAGGCCCTGGGGGTAAATGCTTGTGACTCAGAGGTCAATAGGTATAGACTCTCAGAAAAGTGACTTTAGGGGCACAACCTACCAGAAGGAGGCGGGGTGGGGGTGGCACCTGGACCAAGGAGCGGGTCCTCTGTGCTCCTCCTGGGGGGTCAGCACCATAGGGCTGCTGTGGGACTCAGGTAGGTGATGCCGGGAACTTTGGTTGCACGAAAGGCATTTGCTGGAAGGATATGGGCAGCTCTCATGAAGTCTGAAGATAGGTAGGAGAGCTCAGGAAGGTTTGGGGACTGGAATGGTGGGGACCAAATTTCTCTCGCCACCTGCTCCCTCTCTCTGGCTCTGCAAGTTCTCTCCTGTTGGTTTATCTGTGCTGGCTTTTGCACTGCCTTCTTTGAGCTTTCTCTACCACAGGCCCAGAAAGATGTGGCTCTTTCGGCCTCATTCTCTGAGACCTCCAGGTAACGGGCCCATGGAGACTGTCCTTCTCAAGAGAGGGGAACCACTCAGTAACATCTGCCCCTCCCTACTCCAAGCTTTGGATCTTTGAGTGTCCAGTCAGCCAGGATGGGGGGCCACTTGGAACAGTCATGGACTTTGGGGTAGTGGGGTTTAGGGTCTCTGAGAAGAGAGCATGGTCAGGAGAAGGGATAGGTGATTTTAGTGTCCAGGAAAAAAAGAGCAGGTAAGATCTGGTGCTCAGAATATCATTCTCTGGGGTCCTCCATCCAGAAAAATCTCTGCAGGTGGCTGCACCCCAACAGGAGTCTGAGGACTTAATGGGGCACTGGAACAGGATGACAGTGGCTGTGGGGAGAGAACTGGTGGCCGCGATCTCTTATAGATGGCAACGGGGTGGCAGGACAACCCGGACCTCCTGAGGCTCCACTATTGGGGACGGGGTGTCAGGCCAAGAGACAGGAAAGCGTCAAGGGACCCAAACAGTTGGCCAGGGACAGGGGAGGGGCTTTAGAGCCATAGAAGCAGGATCCAGCTCTCAGCTCTGTCATTTCTCGGGCTCCATGGAACATTCAGTGAGTCAGTCATTTGGACGCCCACTTTCTCATCTATAAATCGAGATAACCCTTACCCTACAGGATGGGTGCTAGACTTAGTCACGATGCTGTACAAGCTAGCCATTGTCATTGTTTTTAGTGTGTGTGCGTGCACGTGTACACACACACACACACACACACACACACACACACTAAAAACAAGGGAGAGAAGGTGAGTGCCCATGAGGGTTTCCAGGTTTCATGCTTAGACAGTGCAGACTTGGTACTGGGCCTCTGGGCCTTTCAAGGGCCTTATGATAGTGTTTGAGATTTCACATTCACCGACTGGCTCAAGATCCAGAACAAACACTCCACAATTGAAACTGACAAAGGTGAAATCATCTGCACTAAACTAACTTCCTAAGTGATAACTCGTTTTCCTCTTCCTCCTTCTGTTGTTGTTGTTCTTCTAATTCTTTTTTAGATTTTTATTTATTTGAGAGAGAGCATGGGCAGGAGGAGGTGCAGAGGGAGCAGCCCACTCCCCACTGAGCGGAGGTAGGGGTGGGGGTAGTCCTCCATCCGGGGACTCAGGATTGGGACCTAAGCCCGTAGGCAGCCACCTAACTCTAACCGCCTAAGTGACTTGAGCCCCCCAGGCACCCCCAGTGTGAGAATTCTTAAATGTAAGCCCTAAGAGCTATATAGGCCACAATATGTTGTGCGGTTTTGGGCAAGTCACTGAACCTCTCTGTTACTCATCTGTAAAACGGAAATAACACCGACTTTAGCAGGTTGTTGGTAAATATTTAGAATGATGCCTGGCACATAGCAGGTCTGGCTATTGGTATTAATCTTTGGATGAGTGTGCATTTTAAAAGGCTTAATATAAGGAAACTAGGGCCCTCCAAACTAAGGGCCTGAGCCTCTTAAAGCTCTTAAAACAGCCCTGATCATGTTTATGTGATTATATGTTTATATAAATCATGTGTAACTTAAATTGTAAACCACAGACGTGTGATTTTATCTTAATAAAAATTAGGGTTCTCCGCAGGACAATACTGCTCCCAGGTGTACTTTGAAAAAATTTTATTTGTTTTTGGTCTTAATGAATAGGGGTTGCCGCTGGCATTTAGTGGGGCCAGATTAGCCTGACAAAGATTTCTCCTGCCTCTCTCAGGACTTGCAAATGTAAGTGAAAAACCGGTTTACAATGATCCAATCCTAGAATCTAATAGAACCTGGAATTATGTAAATGAAACATTTGCCTATAATTATTTGAGCCCAGAATGAATTCCATTTTTACAAATGAATACAAAGTGTTTGTTGTTGTCTTTTGGTTTTGTTTTTGCCTTTTTTTTTTTTTTAAAGCAAGGTTTAGTAAGTACCAAGTTTCCTATAGGAAGCAAGAACTGAATATGTCCAGGAAAGACTGTTGTACTATGTTGTATTTAAAACTATACTGAGCTCACCATTTTGAAAAGTTGTTGACAACAATCTTCCTTTATTACTGGAACCCCCAAACCTGTGTGTTAGCTGTCCTCTTCATGGTGATTCCGCACTTACATAGTAATATGTTGACTTAGCCTGTGTGACAAAATGTCAACTCTAAGGGAAAGCAGTCAACAACATTTCCATCGAATACTGAAAATCTGGGTTTTATATCCACCTGCATGCAAGCGGTCGCCAATGTGCCAGCTCTGCAGGTCTTTTGAAGTCAATAGTGACTTTTCAAGATACAGTGAAGGTGTTACAAAGAAATACATTTATTATGCTGGTGGGATATCATTCACCTGAGATTTAAAGAAAAATTTTGAAAACTAGAATTTTCACCGAATGTTAAAAAACATCTTTGAGTAGAAGGTAAAGTTGTTGCCGTTTTCTTGCAAAATAATAAAAATGTTTGCGAAGTGGAATAGGCAGCCCATAGTAGAAAAAACTTAAGCTATCAGCAAATGATAGGTTCTTAGAATAATAACAGGAAAAACCCCAGTTGACATGATTTTTTTATTCCACTAATTCCGATGATCCTGTTTTAAGAAAAACCAATGGGATGGTGAAAGCTGTTGACTATCATCTGGGAACAAAATCAGGCAAGTTCATTTTTGTTATTGGTGGATGAGAGCCCCAGTAGAATAGGGAAGCTCTCTGCTCACATGGAGAAGCTTAAGGAATGAAAACGACCACAGTGGAAGCTTATTTTCGAAGTTACTGACAATGGCTTACAAAGGCGTTGACAATGTTCGAAACCCTTAAAAATAATTCTGTAGAAAAACAATTCCCTTTCCCACTGTCATTGTATGTGCCACAGACCGAGCCTTGGCTACAATTTGTTGGCACTGGTTTGTAGGCTTTTAAAAATAAAAATTAGCACCAGATGCGTAGCGCAATGCTAAGGAAAATATTTTGTGAAAATTGTGGGTTTTTTTTATTGACTTGGGATTCCTCCCTGTTTTGCAGAATCTTCACTGTTCCTCTGGTATGGTCCCAAGTGGTCCACGTTTGAGGGCGTTTTGTATTCTTTTCCAACCCAGCTTCTATTCCCCACCACTTGATAACACAAAATAACTCCAGGACACAAGAAATAAATGGGGTACAAAACTCACTCATGTAAAATGTAGGGTTGCATCTTTGTGATGTTAACAAAGAAACTATTTTCCAGGAGGTCTGTACTATCTCCAAAAAAGGCACAGAGGTAAATATATGAAAGTGTGTTGTGCACAGCTCTCTCTATATCCCTCCGTAGTGAGACCCAGTTCAGTTGTGTTCAACCTGTCCTCTCCAGCTCCCCATCCCCCCCAGTACTGGCTCGCACTGCAAACATGACCACACAGAAGGGCAGTCCTTGCAGTCACAGAGACCCAAACCAGTACACATCCTCTCTCTCCATCTGGTTTCTCAGTGTGTATGTGTGTGCCCGCACACGTACATGCATAGACTGAAAAGATGATGATGCTATCTTTTAGAGCACTGTGACCCATGCACGTCTCAAACATTATCTCTAATCTTAACACCCAGCCTGTAGGGGAAGTGTCATTATCTTTTTAGTTTGCCTCAGTTTGCCATGGAGGTTTGGGAACCAGTACTGGTCAGGGGCCCGGAGCAAGAATCCCATTATATTAAAATAGGCATCATCTTAGGGCTAATTGAATATGCTCATCAAGGTCTCTTTAAGGACTAGAAGGCATGCCTTGAATGAATATTAAAATTTAAAGACAGGAGATATGATCTCTGAGATAGTTCATCACTACTTTGTTCCACATCACGTACAAAGAATTTTTTCATCGCTGCTCATATAAATAAAGTCAACACTATTATGACACTACTGTTCTTGCTTCTATTATCATTTTTGTCAGCCTATAATTTACTTAACACGTTATTCCTGTTTCCATTAAGTTTAATCCCTTCTTTCTGTTATCACATATACATGAATGTGGCATGTTATTCTTTATCTTCTTTTTTTAAAAAAAGATTTTATTCATTTTGAGAGACTGTGTGCACACAAGTGGGGGTTGGGGGCAGAGGGAGAGGGAGAGAGAATTTTAAGCAGGCTTCACGGTCAACAAAGAGACCCACATGGGGCTCAATCTCACGATCCTGAGATCATGACCTCAGGAGTCAGTTACTAACTGAATGAGCCACCCAGGTGCCCCTTATTTATCTTAATTCTAACTTTAATTCTGATTTTAATTGGAACATCTCTTTCATTCTCCTGTACTTACTGTAAGGAAACCTTCTAATATTCTTACTTTAAGAAAATTAAAATTATATATCTAGTATAGTTATGCTACAGTGTTTCTATATGGAGATGTATATTGTTTTATTATGGATCACTTTTCTCCCTCCTTTTTATTTCAGTTAGGATATGGGAAGGAGAAAAGCAGTCTAGCCTAGCACTCATGAAGAACACTCACTATATTCTCCAGTGGCATATAAGCAATTTCACAGAAACCAGTATTTGACAAGGCCACTCTGTGACCTTCATGGACCTAGATTAAAAACAAGAGCACTCTGTAATGGTGTCTGAACACAGACAGAATGTGAACAGGGTCCAAGCCATAGAAGTGACTAAACATCTTCTGGTATTGGCTAATACAAGTGAACACAAACCTAAGTGAATACACGGGACACAAACCCTAACCCTACCGGTCCTTTCCACCACGTGAAAGGTGGTGCAAATTCTCCCTCCTTGCAATGTTCAACTACAGCTGTGTTACTGAGGGTCTTTGGCTGGGAAACACCACCAGACATCAGTGATCTATATCTATATATTTATACATAGCTTTTGCAGTTATGTCTATAGGTAGATTGTATTGTCTATGGATTTCAAGATCGTAAAGGGGCTTTACAAAGTACATTATACAAAGAGAGCACTGAGTTTGGTAGGACCACTGATAGAAATTTCTGAACTTGACTGCCTGCAGGAAATGGTGTGCAGTTTTGCCTGCATATAGATCCCATGTGTAAATGTAGGCTTGTGTGGAATGCTGCTTAAATGTGTTCCCATTGTCAAATTACTAAAAAAAAAAAAAAAAAAAAAAAATTTTTTTTTTTGTTCTCTCACTAAATACAGGGCAAACTACTGTCATTGTCTGAGGCTTCCCTGTTAATTGGACATACTGGGTGGTATTGTTGGGGGCAGCAAGCCTTATTGTTCCCATTTGGGACCTTGGTGGATCCCTATTATTTGCCATTTAGAGCTGAGCTTTTCCTTCTGACTGACTGTCACCACATCCGGCATCTCAGCCACTCTGCAAGGAACTGGCTGTTACCTTCCACCAGAAATTTGTCATGGGGATTTTCCTTTTGATAGTGTGTAGGAGGACGTGGTTTCGGTGACTTAGGACTAAATCTCAGTACACGCTCTTACAAGGTCATTGCTTATTTTCTAAACAACCACTTCTCGTCCAGGGTTTGCAGCCCAGAAATCTTTGTTCTGTTCACTGAATCCTTCCAAGTGCATAGAAGGCGCTAGAGATACCCTTTTGGCGTGCGCGAGAGACTGGGTGAATCAATCAATCAATCAATCAATCAGTCAATCGATGATTCACCCATCTCCCTCATTTCCGGGGTTGGGGGATGCTGTGAGGACCAGGGGCCAGTCGGCCCTCGCCTTCGGGGGTCGTGGGAGAAGGACACTGCGGAGCGCTGGGGCCTCACCCTGCGTACCTACGCGGACCGCGGGACACCTTCCCGGCACAGCCTATGCGTCGTCCCGAGTCTGGTGCCGCGGATGACCTGGGAGGGGCGGCTCCATCACATCCTCCCCGCCCTCTCCCAGGCCTGGGGCCGGAACAGAAGGTGCGGCCGCGGCCACAGAGCGGGGGCGGCGCGCTCCTCCCTGGGGAGGGCGTGTTGGGAAATCCGCTCCCCGGGTTCGGACTCCCGCAGCCCTTGGCCTGGGCGGAGCTGGGGGTCGGGCTCAGCCCCCTAAGGAGCGGCGAGGGGCGGGGGCGGGCAACGCGCGCTGGGCTCGGTGGCCCAGGCGCCCCGGCTAATCTCAGGCCAGAAGCAGTTTAACGAGAGGGTGGCGATGCAGCGTGTCGGGGGGGTGGGGGCGGACCACCTGGCCAAACTGGCTCTTTGCAGTTTACCAGCTAGTACTGTGCCCTTGGCAAACTTTAAAAATTTCTATATCATTTTAAAAATCAAGCGTTGGGGCGCGGGAGTGGCTTCTTCGCTTCAGCGTTTGCGTTTTTCTCAGCTCCTGATCCCGGGGTCCTGGGGCTGAGCCCTGCGTGGGTTCCCTGCTCTGCGGGGAGTCTGCTTTTCCGCTCCCTCTGCGACTGCCCCAGCTCATGCTCTTTCTCTCTCTCTCTCTCTGAAATAAATAAATAAAATCTTTTTAAAAATAGTAAAAGGATAAAAAAAATCAAACGTATCACTCATATTTTTTCTTTTGCACATGGTAACACAATCAGAACTACAAAAAAAAAAAAAATCCTAGATTCTGTCCTAGGACACCAGGTCTAGCTGATTTGCAAGACCAGGATGATGCTGTCACATGGAGATCGCACTCTGTGTCTCTGTGTCTCTTGGAGACAATTTCTTGGGAATTGCATGCTGGGAGAGGGAGGCTGCCAAGAGACGTTAAGGAACTGTTTTCGGAGAGCCATGGGAGTGGGTGCACAGAGCAGAGAGAAGATGTTCTCCAGGTTCAGTGTGGGCTCTGTACTGTGTGTTCAAAGAATTGTGAAGTAGAGGAGTAAGTCTCCTGATCATCAAGGACACCATGGGCAGTGAGACAGGCGGAGGGGTAATCTCTGGTTCAGCCCAGCAGTCAGAAGACTGCTGGGAGGTGTAGGTAGTGGGGAGGGTGAGAGAGGGAGTGAGACAAGGTGGGTAGTGGGGAGAAAGGGAGAGGGTCAGGGACATAATGAGAGAGGAAAAGAGATATTGAGAGGGACACAGAGGAAAGGATAGAAAGAGGTCTGTAGGGATATGTGGGTGAGACTTCAAGGGTTGGAGGGCCTTCAAATCTGGATTATCCTTTTGGTGATCCCATTTGCAAGCATACACTTCTGAGAAGAGAGGAAATTCAATTTCTGTTCCCACCTGCTGTATGGTAGGCACTCAATAACCAGGGCTAATGAACCAAATAGTTGACTAGGTAATGCACGCTCAGCAGAAGAGAACAGTGCTCACCGTGGTCCTAGAATGAACTTCCAGGCCTGCCTTACCAAGAGCCTGGCACAGTCCTTCGCTGGCATAACTTAGGGGCAAATCTCTGTCCTGAGCACGTTCACTGCTTATTCTTTCATCATCAGTTTCCTATATGACGGCTACCGACACCTGCATTTTGTGAATGCGGCTTGGGCAACACTGTGGGGCAACGCAGGACCAGTTCCACTAGTCTTAGAAGAGTGAGTTCCCTCCCAGTGTCCTGCGGGCCATCCTTCTCTGGGAGGGGGAGGAAAGGAAGAAGGAACTGGGAGTAAGAAACAAGGTTTTGTTGGCTACTCCCTTTTTTGGAACAATATCAGTATTTAGTTTCTGTGTTCCAACAAGCCCATTGTTTGCCTCCTGCCTCCCTGCTCTTTCCTTCTGCTCTTTCTCCATGTGCTTTACAAGTATCTCTCTTCTTTTTCCCAGTGACACACGGGGCCTCCCAGAGCTGTGTTCCAAGCCCCCTTCCCTTTACCTTCTCCCCGAAGAGCAGCTCCATCCCTGGGTGATCAGAAATGGCTTTAACGACCATTTATGACTCCCAAATCTCTCCACCTGTCCCCTTCTCTTGAGATCCAGACTCATACATCTACTTCTAGAACAACACTTCAAACTGCATATCTTCGATCAGAATTCCTCTCTTCGGCTCCAGCCCCTGAATACTTCCAGGTCCTGATATTCATTTTCTCAATGATTGCGTTTACCTTCCTCCTCAGTGGTCCAAGCTTCGGGTTTCCCTCTCCCTCACCTTCCCAATCTGCAGGCCCTGCAGGTCAGGAACCATCTAAATGAGCTCTTTTCTCCTCCAGCATCATGGCCTGTCAGTCTCCTGGCTGGTCTCCCTGCTTCCGGGTCTGCTCCCCAACCGTAGCTCCCTACCACGCCTCACTCTGCGTCAAGCCTGAGCGACGTTTTTCAAAATGGAAATTTGATCACGACCACTGGCTTCAGGATACACACCTAATTCCTTCATGGGGTCCAGAAGGAATCTGACCCCTGTCTACATTTCCACCTTCATGGCTTGCCACTGCAGGCTCAGACACTGAGGTCCAAGCATCCCACTTGTGCTCACTTCCTTCAGTGTTTATGCTTGGACCTGGGGACTTTCCCTTGGCCCTTCCCTCCTCTTCTGAATATTTCCCCCAAACCCCTTCCCCTGACCATACTCATCCTTCAGGTTTCTGTGGAGATGTCACTTTTCTTGGAAGCATTCCCTGTTTGCCAAGTCTGCCTTACCTGCCTTTCAGGGACAGCCTCTTTCAGACTGCACTTGTTTTGTCTTTTTTTTTTTTTCCCTCCCTTTCTTCCCACTGAGCCATGATCAGCTTAGAATCAGGGACCCTGGCATCTGGGTCTTTTCATTATTCTCAGGACCTAGCACGGAGGTCGGTAAATAGTAGATGCTCATTAAATATTGAGTAACTGCTTGCATGAATAAATGAAAGAATTGAACTTGTGGAAAGAAATGAAGACCAAACAGAGGCTATCTATTCCGTTTGCTATAGCAAGGGAATCAGCCTCTGTCAGTTGCTTTCTGCCAGGCAGAGAGTTGGAAAGCTTTACAGTGGGAGAAAAGGGAGGCTTCAGCTATGTCCCGATTGGAGGCTGTTGGTAGGGGGTAGCCGCAGGCAGGCTAACTAGAAGTGGGAAACCCACATGATTGGTTAGGTGTGCATCTTTGGCTTTCTCTGGTTGGTCCTAAGTTGGAAATAGGGCAAAAATGAGGGAAACTGTTGGTTATTCATCCGGTCCTGCCCATTGGGGTTAGTTGTTATAGGGATTATTGTTGGGCTTTCTGACCTACTACTAGTGATAGCTAGTTGATTTTCTATGGTCTGACTTACAGGTAGCAGGCTGGCTTCCTGGCCAGATTACTGTGGATAGGGGGTTGGTTACCTGGACTGGATGCTACAGATTGTAGGTCAGATTTTTATTTTCATATATATAGTCTGGCAATTGCCCATTTGTATACCGAGTCTTTCGAACTAATATAGATTGAACATCTACCATACCTCAAGCTCTGAATTAAGTGTTACACATGCAACCTCATTTATTTCTCGCAATACCTTTGTGGGGTAGGTGTTACCATTTCTGCTTAACCCCAATCACTTCCTTCTTGAAGCTCATGGTAGCCACACTTTCTGTCTTCTGCCCTCTTTGATGCCTTAGGTCTCCCCCCATGCACACACCCCAGATTCACTGGAGACTAGGCTCTGGGGCCCTCCATCCCAATGCTGCTATCTTCCCAGCCCTGTCATGATCCTTCCTCCATTCCTTCCCACAATTCTAGATTCCCAGCTGTGGATTTCTTCATCTTCTAGTGACCTTGACCTCCAAGCCTCTTTACTCATCCACACCTTAGTCATCAGGCACATCCCTCGTCATCACCAAGAAAGGGCTCATCTCTGATACAGAAACCCTATCACCCACTCTGATTGAAATAACTTCCTCCTCTTTTAGCCCTCCCAGACAGTCATTAATTCTGGGTGGGGGAAGAATGGTAGATTTCAAAACACTTAAAAATATTTTTTGCTATATTGTAATACGTCTAAAATATATACTATGAATAATTTTTAAAAAACTCTCTAAACATGATTTTAATCTTTAAAAATAAATGTCACTGACTTGTATACCCACCACTTTCTTTCTTTGAGGGAACAGGGAAGGGAGGAAGGCCAGATAGCCCTATATGGTCATGATCACACTGCAATCAGAACTTATAACTTATTTATTTACTTGTTTTTTATTTATCTATTTTATTTAAATTCAATTAATATATAGTGTATTATTAGTTTCGGAGGCAGAGTTCAGTGATTCATCAGTTGCATATAACACCCAGTGCTCATTACATCCTGTGCTCTCCTTAACACCCATCACCCAGTTATCCCATCCCCCATCCCCTATTTATTTATTTATTTATTTAGAAACAGCAAGTGGGGAGAGGTAGAGGGCGAGATAGAGAATCTTAAGCAGGCTCCATGCCCAGTGTGGAGCTTGACATGAGGCTCTGATCTTACAACCCTGAGATCATGACCTGAGCTGAAATCAAGAGTCAGATGCTCAGCTGACTGAGCTACCCAGGCACCCCGAAGAAGTTCTTTTATTTTTTAAAAATTTATTTAAAAAAATATTTTACTTATTTATTTGACAGAGAAAGAGACAGCAAGAGAGGGAGCACAAGCAGGGGGAATGGGAGAGGGAGAAGCAGTCTTCCCACCGAGCAGGAGCCCAATGCGGGGCTCGATCCCAGGACCCCCAGGATCATGATCTAAGCTGAAGGCAGGCACTCAACGACTGAGCCACCCAGGTGCCCCCCTGAAGAAGTTCTTTTAAAATGAAGTTTATTTGGGAAAGTCTCAAAAGTCACGACAAACACAGTGGACAAATTATGTTTGAGTGACCATGATCCCATATGCTGAGTATAATGGTTAATTTCATGTGTCAGTTTGGCTAGACCATGGAACTCAGCTGTTTGGCCAAACACTGGTTTAGATGTTGCCTCGTGCCAGTGTTTTTTATTTTTATTTATTTATTTATTTTTAAGATTTTATTTATTTATTTGACAGACAGAGATCACAAGTAGGCAGAGAGGCAGGTAGAGAGAGAGAGAGAGAGGAGGAAGCAGGCTCCCTGCAGAGCTGGGGCTCAATCCCAGGACCCTGGGATCATGACCTGAGCCGAAGGCAGAGGCTTTAACCCACTGAGCCACCCAGGCGCCCCGTGCCAGTCTTTTTTAGATGTGATTAACATTTAATCCCTAGATTTTGAGTAAACAAATTACCCTCCACAATATCGGTGGGCCTCATCTAATCAGTTGAAGGCACTAAAAGGCCAGACTGAGGTGTTCTAAGTGGGAAGGAATTCTGCCTTTAGGCTACCTTCAAGACTCAAGATGGCAACATTAACTCTTTCCTGGGTCTCTGGGATGCTGGCCTGCCCTGCCTATTTTGGACTTGTTAGCTGTCTCAGTCTTATAAACCAATTCCTTTAAAAAATTTCTATCCTATTGGTTCTGTTTCTCTGGAGAGCCCTGACTAATACACTGGGCAAAGGCCAGATATACAGGACAGAAACTCCCCGACATAGCATAGAGGAAGATAAACAGGACCCACCTCCATAAATCACTCCCCACCTTTCCCCCTAGCCACCAGTCCTCAACCTGTCAGATTCCTCTTTATTGAATCAGGCCCAGTATCTGAAAACAACAGGTCACTGAGGGAATTGTTAACTGATGGATTATACTCTAGCAGGTGTTTTTCAGTCAGGTTGGTGCTGTCATTAGAATTTTAAGCTGCTTATTTCCAAGTTGAAGGAGAAAGTGTCTTATCATTATCCTCAAATAAGGAATGTTCTAGTAACAGGCTAAGAGATGCATTGATCACAAGGCATCCTGAAAGTAAACCGGTGTTACTCCTTCAGGGTGGAGGCAAAGCCAGGTTTTGTGGAGCCTAAAGTTATACCTAAAGTAGGAGGTCCCTCTTTAGAAAAAAGAATACACAAATATCTTACTTTGGCAGTTTATCAGTGTAAGTGATCGTATGAATCATATGATCATATGAGCCCTCCTGGGGCTTTACATTTGGAGAGGGAAAGTGAGGAGCCCTGAAGCTTAAGCTTTATTAGCTTCAGGGTAAATTTGGCTCTGTTTCTGGGCTTTTTAGGATGGGGACAGAAAGAAAGGTGTTGGCCTCTCCTTAGGTTGGTTCCTGTTCTGCTGGGAAGGAAGCTGGGCTGGCCTCGTTACCAGCTGCTGCAGCAAGATACATTTCTCTTCCTCTAGATCCACACTGTTCCCCGCCTCCAAGCCCTGCTGGTGTGAGCTGCCAGACCCCTGCCCCACTCCATCCCTTTCCCTGCTCCCTTCTCTGCCTTCAGCTCTCATCCTGGAGTTTCCAGAGCCCATTTGCCATGCACCTGTACCCTGTGTTTGTGTATGGGGGTGGGGGCTGGTTTTGATGACATTTCAGATGACAGCATGCAGCCTGTCTCCTACCTTGCAAATGCAAACACCTCTCTGTGCTTCCTACAGCTCTTTGGTCTCTGAGGACAGCATTTCTAACTGCATGAGAAGCAGCAGCACTTTGGTTGCCTCGCGAGGAGCCTTGCTCTGTGGTCCTTTCTCTACATCTGTGGCCAGCACCCTGATGACCCTTCTTCCTGCTTCTTCCCATCTCCAAGGGCTGGATTTATCTGTCTCACATATGCAGACTCATGCTATCAGAAGCAGTGGCTTTCTGGCTTTACCCAGGGATAAGTATTTTTATAGAATTGGCTTTCAGTATTTCATGGAGTATAGGAATTTACTGGTACCTTCTGTCCTCATTCTGGGAGAAGCTCAATGACTGGCTGAACAGTTCTGCAAATCCCAACGGCTGGCATTTTCTGTTTTCTCTCAGCTCCGAGTTCCTGCCTCTTCAGAACTCCTGGGCTCATGTTCACCCCAAGTTTCAGAGCAGTTCTTCCCTGTCTGCCCCCACCAACTGAAATCTGGGCCCAGAATCACTCACACCTAGACACATACAGACTTATAACATAGACTTTACTGAAAGAGTTGGGACAATGGAGTTTTGTATGGTGGCAAAACCCGAGCAACTGAAAATAACATTTCAGCATCCGTGTTTCCTACATCCGCCTTCAGGACGCCCTTCCCTTTTGCTCCCATTCTCTCAGACTTGAGCCCCTGCTCAATTGACTGTTACCCTCTTCCCCTCATCCCTGGCTCCTGCAGAGGGCAGAAGTAGTCTCATTCAGTTTAGACTAAAAGCAACTGTAGCAACAGTTCTAGAACCGGTTCTTCATCCTGCTACACTCAGCGTAAATAAGACAGAGAGAGAAGTGAAGAAAACAGAAATCCTCACCACGACGCAAAAACGGACACCCTCTCTTTCACACCTTTAAACATTGGAGCCGCACATACTCAGCCAGTTCTGCCTCAAGCTGATAGAACTCTCCCACAGAGTCCCAGTGACTCTCTGGTTTCCTCTATTTCCTCATTTCATTGTCTCCTCTTGGATCCCAAAAGCTGTCAGAGAAAAGCCCTACTCCTTGTTCTCATGTCACGGAAGTCCATGGTCGGGAGCCCTATGGGGCAGTGAGGTAGTGAGGCAGGAAAGAGGCTGACCTGGAGAAAACAGAGGGACAGATTGAAGTAACCCGAGGAGCTGAAAGGTTTATTTAGGAACAAGGAAGATGACTCCTGGGACAGGCAGCCACATGGTAGATCCCAGGACCTTTCCGGGCTGCGCGCACCATGGGCACCCTTCAGACTCTAGGGACAACAGGCACCGCGCAGAGACAGATTCTGTACCTAGACGCCCCCATCCTGTAGCATGGCCTCTGTCCCCAGCTTCTCCAGCTCCTCATTGCTGTAGCCTCTGGGACACGGCTGGTACTTGGCCCCTGGGGTCTCCCTCCAGGAGGAGAAGCGATGGTGCCAGAGGCTGCAGAGACCGTAGATGGCAGCCAGTAGGGCGGCACCCAAGGCCAGGTACCAACAAAAGAAGATGGTGAGGAAGGTGAGGTCTCCCGGGTTCTCTGCCTTCCAGGGCTGCCCCGAGAGGGGAACGTACATTAGCACAGAGAGCTGTAACATCCAGCAGCTCAGCACCAGTCCCAGCCAGCTCTTGAGCACCCACAGCGTGGGCTGGTCAGGGACCCAGACCTCGATGATGAGCACCAGGCTCACCAGGAAGGTGGGCACCACAAACAGCACATGCACGCGGATCTCCAGGGTGCCCTTGTTCTCCAGGTGGGCGGCCATCAGCAGCACCAGCACACAGAAGGCCAGGGCCTCAGCTGCTCGCTCCAGCTTGGCGTTCTGCCATGCTTGACATGCCTGGCTCACGATGTCCACCACGCCACTGAGCATGAAGAACCCATACATGGTGACGTGACCCCAGTTGTTGTAAAATATGAACGGCCGCTGAGGGTTCTCCCAGTCTACTATCTTCATCCGGTTTACTCCTGGGGGGTAGAAGAACTCAGGAATGATGCCGCCCAGGGCAATGACCACCTTCATCACCCCTTGCACAGGTACCCGCTGCCACCATCTGTGTCCTCGCTTCTCCCTTGGGGGCAAAGGGGGTCTGAGTAACCTCTGTCCCCGCAGCAGGGCCAAGGACATCATCGCTGCATAGTACAGAGAGAAGACGAGGAAGAATACTCCTGCCAGCAGGTGTCCTTGGAAGGTACCCATGGTCTCGCTGTGTGTGCTGGAGCCAGCAGAGCGAGAGCCGGCAGGTGAGCGGCAACCTCGCGGGGCTCTCCTCACAAGCAAGAGTGGCGGCTTCTAAGCTGTGGTGATATCTTCCTGCTCCAGCTCCACCCCTCCTCCCACACATGAAAGGACACACGTCTGTGCTGGAAGCATCCGAGCCACTCCCTGGGTGGGATCTTTCAGCCATGTGGCACTTTGCCTCACTCCGTTCCTTCCTTAGGTCAGCCAAGCTTGGGATGCCAACCTCTGCACCTCACGTAGTTGACCGTTTCTCCTCCATCCCCTTTGCCCCACCCCCCACAAAGAGAGGGGACGGAAAGAGGTGATTAAGGGGTGGTGGCTGACTTTCTTACTGTTGACTGTCTCTTTGTGCCAGTCGTATTACATCTTTTTTCCCCTCAGTTAATCCCTCAACAACTCTATGAGAGAGTGGAACAAAAGGTATAGGTGACATTAAGGCTCTGAGCGGCGAAACCACACGAACAGGTGTCACATCTAGCCGGGAGCACAGCAGAGCCAGGATGGCGACCCAGATCTACTCATCTGCTGATAAAGTCCAGAGTTTGTACGTGACTAAATGACCTTCAGTTCTAACACTTGTAAGTCACATGACGACGGGCAAGTTACTGTGTCTTCTTGAGCCTCAGTCTCCTGACCAGTAGAATGGGGATAATAATTACTTCAGAGGTTTTCTGTACTAAATAGAATAAGGTATGTGAGTGTCTGATACATTAAAAATGATGTAGTGATTATTAGTAATTTTTCTATGTTATTACTAATGTTCCTTGCAGAATTCCTATGATGCTAAAGTTGTTCAAGTATTCCTATGAATATTACCAAAGCAGAAACCATTTTTAAAAAAAGGGAGGAACCTAATTATATTTAAAAATGTAAAACTTTTTTATTAACAGAAATTAAGCATTACAATGAATAATTTATCATATATTAAAATTATAATTAAAATTAATTTCAAGGAGCATCTGGGTGGCTCAGTTGGTTAAACAGTTGCTTTTGGCTCAGGTCATGATCTCAGGGTCCTGGGATTGAGCCCCATGTCAGGCTCCCAGTTCAGCAGGAAGTCTGCTTTCTCTCTACCCCTGGCCCCCCTCTACATGTGCTATCTCTCTTCCTCTCCCAATAAATAAATATAATCTTTAAAAATAAAATAGGGGCACGTAGGTGGCTCAGTCAATTAAGCGCCTGCCTTCAGCTCAGGTTGTGATCCTGGGGTCCTGAGATCAAGCCCCATGTTGGGCTCCCTGCTCAGATGGGAATCTGCTTCTCCCTCTTCCTCTCCCCCTGCCCCTGCTCATGTGCTTTCTCCCTCTCAAATAAATAAATAAAATCTTAAAAAATAAAAATAAGTGTTCATGAATCTTTAAAAAAATTAATTTCAAGGGAAACATAAATTATAAAATTTTACTCCATATTTGACAAAGTATAGGTCTCCTAACAATATAAATAGCTCTTACAAATCAAAAAAGTTAAAAATGAATGCCTCAGTAGAAAAATGAGCAGAGGGCATAAAGTGGCTAGTCATTCAAAGAAAACTGTAAGGAGCCAATAAATCTACAAAAGTGGGAGCCTATCTGTAGCCTTAACAACACAGACTTCTCTTCATGGAGGATAAGGTAGTTCTTTCACTCCTCCATGCCAAGTGGGAAAAGTGATGAAGAATGAGAAATGAGGGCATCCGGGGGCTCATTGGTTAAGCTTCCGACACTTGGTTTCAGCTCAGGTCATGACCTCTGGGTTGTGAGATCAAGCCCCGAACCCCATATTGGGCTCCGCCCTCAGTGTGGAGTCTACTTATCCCTCTCCCTCCCCCACTACTCACTCACTCTGTCACTCTCAAATAAATGAGTAACATCTTTTTAAAAAGTGATAAGTGATAAGCTAAAAATGTTAAGGCTACTACAATAGTAAATGGTTATCCAAATTTTTTAAAAATTGTCTTTCTTTTTTTTTTTTTTTTAAGTGGAAGAACCAAGATGAACTTTGTACATCACAACTTTTTTTTTTTTTTTAAGATTTTTTTATTTATCAGAGAGAGAGAGGGGGAGAGAGCAAGCACAGGCTGACAGAATGGCAGGCAGAGGCAGAGGGAGAAGCAGGCTCTCCGCCGAGCAAGGAGCCTGATGTGGGACTCGATCGCAGGACGCCGGGATCATGACCTGAGCCGAAGGCAGCTGCCCAACCAACTGAGCCACCCAGGCGTCCGTCTTTCTTTTTTTAAAAAAGATTTTATTCGTGTATTTATTTATTTAAGAGAGAGAGAAAGAGTGCACAAGCAGGCAGAATGGCAGGCAGAGGGAGAAGGAAACTCCCCGCTGAGCAGAGAGTCCCACATGGGGCCTGATCCAAGGACCCTGAGATCCTGACCCAAGCTGAAAGCAGACGTTTAACCAACTGAGCCACCCAGGCATCCCTTAAAATATTTTTTTCTTATTCTAAGAACACTGGATCTTGAGAATTCAAAATTTTAATATCCAAGGGAAGATATGCCCACCAAAGGACACATTGATGATTTCATTGAACCGGAAGCCGAGGCAATCACATGTATATTTCAGGCTCCTCAGTCATGAGGCAAACAGGCAAAAAAGAAGGATATTGGTATTGACTGAGGCAAGTGGTTCTGATTAAAACAGGGACATAGAATTGCAGCCATATAAGTAGGTGGGGAGGAAGAGGTGTGGATGCAAGACAGGTGCCTCACCAAGTGGCCTTCTTAGGCTACATATCTAATGGTCATTAAAGGAAGATACTTTCACAATCCTATGTAGGCAGGACCACCAAAGGCTCTTTGATTCACTTTTTCCATTCAAGAATAGTACTACTAATGTCAGATACTTCTAGGCCCTGAGGAGCCAACAATGAAGAGAGACAAGAAACAAATAAATATACAAGTAAACAACAACGAAAAAATGGTAGTTAAATGGGTGTTAAATAATAAGCCTTCTTCCCTAAAAAAAAAAAAAAAAAAATTAAGGCAATTGCAATAGTGAGTGAATCCTTCAGATCAAATCATAAAAGAAATAACATTTAAGCCAAGATCAAATTAGCATTAGGTTCCAGCCCTGCAATATCTGAGTGAATGATTGGATAGCTTTATCATATGAAGACCTAGAGGAGGAGATGAAGGAAGGCGAAGACCCTGGTAATAACACTCCTTATTGACACTGTATGCTGTTTCCAATCTTTCCAACTGTGTCTTTCTCTTCCTAACTGTCATCATCACATCTTGGTTTTTGCCATTGAGAGCCTGGTTAGGGGCATGCCAGGTAGTAGGAACTTAAGTAATTTGTCTTTCCTGAACTATCTTTTGCTGCATATTACAATGAGTGAGTGTTTTTGTCATCAGACACTAACCGAAAATTTGAAATCAATGATGCGATTGTTTAATGCATGGAGAAAAATCTTCAATATGAAGACATCGAAATGTGGCAATTTCTACATGGTAGTTTTATGGGGAATATTCATTTGTGTCTTTATTTTTTTTGTATCTTTCAATTGTTCTATGAGGCTTTAGTAATTTAATTTCATGACAAAATTTCCAACTTGAAAAATTTTGTAAAAGCTCTCCTGTCACTAAAAACATTTCTTTATACATGTATATTCGCGTGTACAATTATTTATAAAGATATAATATGTATACTAACATATTTTAAAGACCAAAAAATGCACAGACAGGTTTAAAAAGTAATATAATAAATGCCAATGCAGAATGAACAAGTGTTAACATTTTGTCATGTTTGCTTCCAGGGTTTAGAGAAATAAATATTCAGATCTTTCCTGTCTCAATCCCATGCCTCCCTCCCTTCAGAATGGAAAAACCATATCTTTTTGGTGTGGATCTTCCCTGTCATTCTGTCATTTTATATATGTTTGCATCTTTCTGTGTCTTGTCTCTTTGTCTCTTTGATCTACCTGATCATTTTCTATGTATTTCTAATTCTGAGAAAACAAGCAATAGAAGGAGGTCTTCCCTGAACAAGACACTGCTCACGCCTCAGTTAGAATCCATGTAAGTAAAGTTCCTTTGTAATGAAGTCAGTGTGGTTAAATTAAAAAGGGAGGAGGGACTCAAAAATCATGCAAAAATACAGCTGATGGGAACCATATGTCACAGTGGCGCCGTTCCAGTAAACTGGGCAAGTATTGAAGTGTTGATGCTAAGGTAACTGAAGGTAAGCAAAGCTAACTTTTTTTTTTTTTTAATTTATTGATTTATTTGAAAGAGAGAGAGAGAGAGATCACAACTAGGCAGAGAGGCAGCCAAGGGGGCGGGGGAGCAGGCTCCCTGCTGAGCAGAGAACCTGATGTTGGGCTCCATCCCAGGACCCTGAGATCATGACCTGAGCCAAAGGCAGAAGCTTAACCCACTGAACCACCCAGGTGCCCCAACTTTTTTCTTTTGTAAGACTTAATTTATTTATTTGAGAGAGAGTGAGAGAGAGCACGAGAGGGGAGAGTGTAAGAGGGAGAAGCAGCCTCCGCGCTGACGCGGGACCCGATCCCGATCTCACTAACCCCAGATGCCCAAGCAGGACTAACTTTTATCACCCCCTTCCAACACACACACAAAGTGACCATGAGTCCCTGGTGTGTCTGTCTCTCCCCATCTTCCAAGTGGACAGTTATTTATCATCTGCTACCCTCAGAGTCATCCTGGCTTTCAAAAGGAGGCAGTGTCTGATAATACTTACACTAAAGATACATCCATCTTTAGTGGATGTGATATCTCAGTCAGTCATTTCAAGCCCCTCATCTCCATCTGAAGAAAAAAATCCTTAACTTTGCTCACGACTAAAGGAATTTTTGGCATCAACCAGCAGGTGTTTGGTATTCGAAGCGGTTCCTGAAAGTAAATTTGATTTAGACCTTCTAATGCAGTGGTTTTCAAGGCTGCCCATTGGAATCACCAGGGAGCTTTTTATACGTTTGGGCCCTACCCTGGAAGTCCTGATTTAATTAGTCTGGGGTTCAGGATTTAAAATCTCTCCTGCAGACACAAAAGGACAAATACTGTATGACTCCACTCATATGAGGTATCTAGAACGGTCAAATTCGTAGAGACAGAAAATAGAAAGGTGGTTGCCAGGAGCTAGGGGTGCGGAGGGGGGGTTACTATTTAACTGATATAGAGCCTCTCTCTGGGAAGATAAAAAGTTCTAGAGGGCGATGGATGGTGGTGATGACCGCCCAACAATGTGAATGTACTTAACGCCACCCTAGAAATGGTTAAAATGATAAATTTTATGTTATATTATGTACAGTAAAAAAAAAGTGAAAAACAAACTCCTTTCCTGTGATTGCAACTTGCGGTCAGGTTGAGGACGACCTTGTGCTGTCTGGGGTTATTGTTGGCAGGTGGGTCCTGCCCTCTCAGCTGAGTGGGCTCCCTGCCTCCCCAACCCAGCTGATCATGGTTCAACTGTTGCTGCTACTAGGGGCAGTGAAGTTTCCCTTTTTATTTTTCCTTTAAGATTTGGTCTGTCTCCTGCCCAAGACGGGTCCTGGAAACCCTCTCCCTGCCTTCTGTACCGAGCAGCAACATTTCTGTGTAGGTTGCTGAATGGCAACCTCTATCAGCAGGGGGTTATTCTTTGGTCCCTTCTCATGTCTGTGCCTGAGTTTCCCTGTCCTGTCTTCCAGACTTAGGCATGCTAGGTTTGACTCAGCGCCGTCATCTGACTCATGCAGGTATATGTCACACAGGACTAACCAGCCAGTAAACATCAAATAGGGATGACCATGTGTCCATGGGGATGACAAGTGAATTCTTCGTATATTATCTGATGAAATGCGTATCTACTTTGTTAGCCAGATGTTAGCCAAGCCACTCCGTCTTTTGAAATGTAGGTGAATTTACTCAAGCCCCGTCCAACACTCTGGGCAGGAGGGAAGTCCAATGATCTGTCCAAGGTTCTCCAAGGCTCCAGGGCTGGGGTTTTGCTCCTGTCGGACTCTGGGAGTCTGCCTTTGGCTCTGGCTGCGTTCACACTTGTAGACACGCTCTGCAGCAGTGCCCTTTGCTCTGACCCAGAGGGGAGACTCAGCCCCTTTTCATTGATTTCCACCTCTACCCTTTGGAAAACAAAACAAAACAAAACAAAAATGCTTACACAACGCATTTATTTGCACAGCAGGCTTTATTGTCTGTATGAGGATGGTGACTGGGTATTACAGCAACCCAGAGCAAAAATCCTTGATATTGGCTATTAGATATTTTTGTTCTTGAAAGTCCTTCACTGATATATGATTCTATTCATATAAATTTCCCAAACTGGTAAAACTAACCCACGGTGTTAGAAGTCATGATGGTGGTGAGCATGACGGGAAGGAACCAGGAGGACTCCGGGGGCGCTTTGGGAATTCTGGGGAAATTCTTTATAGATTAGGTGCAGTTTACAAAGGTGACTTAGGGAAAAGCTACAGAGCTGTATACTTGTGATTTGGGTACCGTCCTGTATTTATATTATGTTTCAATAAAAAAATTTCACATTAAAAATAAAGAAGAGTGAAGAAACCCACCAACAACTTCATGCCCAAGCATGTTGCTTGACTCTCTCCACCTAGACTATCTTCAGATCCGTATAGAGACTTCTCTCACCTATCTATTCTCTCCACCCCAGAGGGCAATTCTGGATTTTGATCTGTTAACATTGTTTTCAAAGAGGACCAAAAAGCACATAGATACAGGGGCCTATTGTCAGTGATGAGCTTGGGCGAATATGGCGGCTCTCACCCTCGTCTTCCTAACCCTCCTCAGAGAAATCACGCCAGCGAGAACTGGAAAGACTTGTCCAGGTGCTCACTCTCCATGGGCTTTCCCTTATTTCGTCCTCCCTTCCATATCAGCTGATTCTCTAGAACCCTCTACCTGTCAGGAGAGACACATTGTGTTTGCTTCCACCCTTCCAGAGAGGCCCAGAAACCCCCTTTGTGCAATGAGACAGACAGACTGAAAGATCCTGAAGCCATCCAGAAGCTAAAAGCCCCAGGTAAATGAGAACATGGCTCATGGGACAGATAGGAAGTGAAACTGGCCCTCGAGACATGTCAGTCTGCCCACCAGTGAGCATCCTCAAAGGACAGCTTTGCACCCGGGCACGCAACCATGCAGCATGACCTCTGCCTTGAGCTTCTCGACCTCTCCACTGGGACCAGGGGACATGGTGGTACTCGGTACTTGTCCTTTGCTAGGAGGAGAACCATGGTGCGAGAGGCTGTAGACAGTGCCAGCATGGACGCCTTTCCTTTAAGGTCAGGGGTCAGGAGAAGGTGGGGAGATGCCCAGGGGCTCCAGTGGCTGGAAGACACTTCATTACACATGGCTGCAGTGACCAAGGTGTGGATCAACAGGCTATGTTAAAGGCTATGGTCTTGGCTGCCCAGCCCGGCTTCACTGTGCTGCTGTGCCAGCCATGCATGTTTCATTACAGCAGGAAGAAGGCTAAACCCAGTGATCTGCTTGCCCCAGCATGTGGAGGGGGACAAGTTCCTCAGGCTCTTCCCACCGTCACCATCAGCTTATCCTTGGAGGACAGAAGAATTTAGTAAGGAGGTTATTAAGAAGGCAGCAGCTTCCTCCACCTCCTCCACAGGTACCTGCTGCCACCACCTCTGTCTTCATGTCTCTTGGTAGGACATGGTCCCAGCAGTGACCAGGCATTCACAGAGAATGCCTGCACCTCCCAGGCTGCCAGGAGCTCGGGGACGGCCCAACAATGGCTGATCAGGTGGGCTCACCTCTCAGGCATGTGCTCACAGGAGACAGAAGAAGGTGTGTCGAGCCCCTTTGCTCCGTTTGCTTTCACTGTTCTGCCCAGGCATTGAGCTAATAATACATGAGAAAGGTACACGGCATGACCATTATGTTCGCTATTATGGCCGAGGTACCAATACACCAGGTCTCACCAGCCTGGGGCTCTAAGTCCAGTCCGATTAACATGAGCATCTACGTTTTAATGGCTTTTAGTGTCCACTTTTTCTCAGAGGGTCTTAGAATCTTGCAGAATTTCCCTTCAGCTTCTGCATTAAGGATGGTTATGGAGTCTCCCTGCCCCAGGAGTCAATTCTGCTTAGTCTGCCGGCATGTTGCTGGCCACATGCAGACCAACTGTCCACGCTGCTTGCTGGGCCCTGACTCTCCAGCTGCTGTCTTAGGTAGCCCCCTGAAAAGCTGCAGCCCCTGGGCCACCGCCTTCCTGCCCTCTGGCCTGTGCTGTCGCTGTGGCCTGTGCTGGCCTGTGGAGTCGCCAGCACTGTGGGGGTCCACTCTTGCTGCCAGCCATGCTGGATCTCTGAGGCTGGGGCTCCACAGAGAAGGGCCTTGACAGCTGGGAGGGCTCTGGTCTTGCCTGGTCTAGATCTCTGCCAGTTCTCCACGGTGAAGTGAGACAGGAACAGCTATTTTTCTACCAGCGAGAGGGGCCTCACACGAAGATTCTTTGAGCTCTGCAGGTCTCTAACATTCTGTGAGGCCCCTCCCTTAGGTCCTCCACCACCCTCTCTTCTCAAAGTATATACCTGTGGCTTTAGTAGTCTGGGTTCAGGTAAGGTTGAGGACCAGCCTCCCTGTTATTCCAAAACCACTAAATTCCTTGGGCTCCCAAAGTTTGGAGATTTGAGTGGGTTTTGCATAAGAGATGACATCCTCCTTTGTGGCAAGCATTATCTGTGGTGTCATATTATTCCTTCCTACAATGGCTCATGTCAGGGACCCCTAGGGTATCAGATTCCCCCCATAAGGAGCTGGAAATGCCAGGTTGGTCCTTAGTGACCTCACTTGAAGTAGGCACAGACCCTAACCACCTGCCCTAAATTTTGCCCTGGTCCTTAGTCCTCTAAATCATTGCTTTAATAACCCTCCTTTCTGCTGAAATCCACCAGAGATCATTTCTATGATTTCAGGCTAAGAACTCTGTCTAAGGTGAAGGGTTCTTCTTTACCTGACCCCAGCTCCACTGGGGTCAGATAAAGATGTGTTTGGTTGTCTCTCTTCCTCCTTTCCTTTCCCCTCCTTATCTGCCCATCACTAAGGAAAAAAATCCCAGCAACTTCAATAGAAAGATGGACAAAGGATATGGACAGGCAAACAAAAGAGAAACACAAGAGCGACTAAGGATACAACCAGATGCTCAAAATCCCTGATAATCAGAGAAACACAAATTCAAAGGTTTGTGAGTTATCGTTTGGCATCTGTTTGGCTGGTAACAATTCAAAAGCTGGGTAATGCTGAGGTGGAGATTTGGTGACAAAGAAATCAATCATGTATCACTGATGGAAGTATGGGTATGGCCAACCAGACCAAGGAGTCTGGTTCTGCTTGGTTAAGTTAAGTCCTACATTGGCACACCCTATGCCCTAGCAATCCTGCTTCTGGATATACAACCCAGGGAAATCATCATACAAACACATAAGGGAACACTTATAAAGAAATTCCTTATAGCATGTTTCTATAGTAGCTAGAGGTTACCTAGAGTGGTTAGAGGTAAACTGAGTGTCCACTGCTGGGAGAGTGGAGACAGGGCACACAATGGGGAGTTACAGAGAGGTTAGATGCCTTGAGTTAGGTGTCACATGGGAATAGGGCTGAATGGTACAAGCATTGACAGGAGGAGACATAAGAAGATATACTGTATAATAGCACGTTTTACAAGAACACATTCAAATAAAGATGACTATTGGGGCACTTCGGTGGCTCAACTGGTTAAGCGTCTGACTCTTGATTTCAGTTCAGATCATGATCTCAGGCTCATGAGACAAGCCCCATGTCGGGCTCTATGCTAGGTTTGGAGCCTGCTTAGGATTCCCTTTTTCCCGCTGCTCTTCCCTGCTCACTTTTTCTATTTCTCTTTCTCTCTCTCAAAAGAAAAAAAAAAAGTCCAGAAAAACAAAGATGAACATTAATTTAGTAAAATAATAGGGGCACCTGGGTGGCTCAGTCGGTTGGTCATCTGTCTTCAGTTCAGGTCATGATCCTGGAGTCCTGGGATCAAACCCTGCATAGGGCTCCCTCCTCAGTAGGGAGTCTGCTTGTCCCTCTCCCTCTTCCCCCTCCCTGCTCATTCTCTCTCTCTCTGTCTCTCATATAAATACACACATACATACATACATAAAATGTTTTTAAAAATACAGTAAAAGAATGACCTGTAGAGGGGCGCCTGGGTGGCTCAGTGGGTTAAGCCTCTGCCTTTGGCTTGGGTCATGATCTCAGGGTCCTGGGATCGAGCCCCACATCAGGCTCTCTGTTCAGCGGGGAGCCTGCTTCCCCCTCTCTCTCTGCCTGCCTCTCTGCCTACTTATGATCTCTGTGTGTCAAATAAATAAATAAAAATCTTTAAAAAAAAAAATCTTTCCTTCTAAAAGAAAAAAAAAAAAAAAAGATGACCTGTAGAGAGAGGGAAATCGAGAGTAGGGAAGAGGAGCAAAAGAAGACACATTAATCAATAAAATAAAATACCCAAAATCAATTTGGGTATATGGCATGGACTGAACAATAGGAGTAATTCAAACCTCTTCAAATGAGGCAGACAAAATGAAACAGACAAAAACAACCACCACCACGCAAGAGAAAGCAAGATGTATACATAAAATCTTGATTACACAAGGTAGAGGATGATGTGGGCTCCATAGCAGGCACTGAGAATGGGCCATTTGAGACAAGACAGGGAGAGACTCTGTCCATGTTAGGGGAGTCAGAGCAGTCTTCATGGAGAAGGCATCATGTCTGAGTATATGTTACCTACTTAAGAACAGGCCTCTTTCCCAGGTGGCTCCTTTCAAAGAGGTCTGCTCACATAGAGGAGCCTGTCCACTAATTTTTATGGAACTTGGGATCAAATCTATATCAGACTAGCACACCAGAAGCCCAGTACTCAGTCCAGTGATGCTCATATATCGTGATGGCTAGTCAGGGAGATAGGAAGATGGCCTCCTGGCAGGACACAGAGCCCTCTAGAGGACCTAAGGGCATGTGCTAGGCCATCTCCAGTGGCTAGTAATAAGTTGCTGTCCATATTATAATGCCTTCCCATATAAAGTTCAACTGTGGATGAATAAAAGGAAGGACCTAATTTCAGCCAAGAAAGTGGTATGAAGGGTATTAGCAATTTCCTGGTGACTGCTTTCCCTGACTAAGGTCGGCTTCCCTGACAAGCCATTCTCCCTCTAAAGAAACGACAGAAGTTAGACGAGACCTCAAACCATCTTCTTTGTAACACTGAAGGCCTAGCCAAAAAAAAGGGGGGGGCACCTGGGTGGCTCAGTGGGCTATAGCCTCTGCCTTCGGCTCAGGTCATGATCCCAGGATCCTGGGATCGAGCCCCACATCGGGCTCTCTGCTCAGCAGGGAGCCTGCCTCCCCTCCTCTCTCTGCTGCCTCTCTGCCTACTGTGATCTCTGTCAAATAAATAAATAAAATCTTTAAAAAAAAGGAATTAATAGATGGGAACTTGAAGGGGTAAGAGCCTAAATGGGTGAGACTTTGCTCCTTGTCTTGTCTGGGAGAAGGCAGCTAATAGGCCAAGATTCTGGGAGTGGCGATATTACATTCCACAGTGTCCTAAAGACATGCAGATTCCTCAGAATCTAGAATGTAGAGCTGGAGGGACACAGTTGGTGGTCAACGGTCACTGGTCAATGTCTACAAAGGTGGAAACTTAGTATAAGCCCATCCTCTAGAATACTCTCAAGCCCTGTTCCTGGACTGAGTGCCATCAGGTGCTGACAGATCAGGGTGGATCCTCTCTGGAAGAGGATCCTCGGTCTTAACTTAATTTTCAAAATAGTCATTTCATAAACATGTCCAGAAGGAACACAGGCACACAAGATACATGAGACAAAACAACATATCGCAGAATCAACAGAAGCCATAAACCACAGAAACAGACCCGCCAGGATCTCTGATGTTAGAGTTCCTGAGTACAACCTTTTTTTTTTTTTTTAAAGATTTTATTTATTTATTTGACAGAGAGAAATTACAAGTACACTGAGAGGCAGGCAGAGAGAGAGAGAGAGAAGGAAGCAGGCTCCCTGCTGAGCAGAGAGCCTGACGCGGGACTCAATCCCAGGACCCTGAGATCATGACCTGAGCCGAAGGCAGCGGCTTAACCCACTGAGCCACCCAGGCGACCCCTGAGTACAACCTTTAATAAAGCAATGCATACTGTGTCAAGGAGATAAAAACAGAATTTAAAGTTTCATATAAAGACATGGAAATTTTGAAAACAACAATGTAGATTAAAAAAAAAAAAATTGGGGACGCCTGGGTGGCTCAGTTGGTTAAGTGGCTGCCTTCGGCTCAGGTCATGATCCCAATGTCCTGGGATCTAGTCCCACATCGGGCTCCTTGCTTGGCAGGGAGCCTGCTTCTCCCTCTGCCTCTGCCTGCCACTCTGTCTGCCTGTGCTTGCTCTCGCTTCTCTCTCTATGACAAATAAATAAATAAAATCTTAAAAAAAAAAAAAGGTTTTAAAAAAATTGCAGGGACACCTGGGTGGCTCTGTTCGTTAAGCAACTGACTCTTGATTTCAGCTCAGATCACGATCTCAGGGTGATGGGATCGAGCCCCATGTGTGGCTGCACTCTCAGTGAAGAGTATGCTTGTCCTTCTCCCTCTGCTCCCTGCTCCTGCTTTCTTTCTCTCTCACACACAAATAAATAAATAATAGATAAAATCCTTTAAAAAGCAATTAGACGCTGTGGAACTAAAAAGTGCAATAATCCAATTAAAGCCCAATAAGAGGTTTAATAATAGATAGTCAACGGAGAGAAAGATAAGTCAGAAGAAATCATCCAGAATGAAGCGCATTGAGCCATGAAGATCAAAAACACAGAAGAGATAATAAATAAGAGAAGGTACAGAACCTGACACATGTTTCTTTGGAGTTCTGGAAGGAGGGGAGAGAGATTGGAGAGGCAATATTTGAGAAGATAAAAGTTGAGAATTTTCTGGAATTGATGAAATAAGCTAATCTCTGATTCAAAAATCCAAAGGAGAGATTCGCCCAGGAAACAGAAATCTCAAAGGCATTGGTTAAGCCAAGAATTCCCGCTTGGGAGGTTCTCCTTCCATGACAAAGTGTGAGAGTACTTGAGTGACCTGAATTTCTTTACAGAGGTGTTCTTGTTTGTTTTTGAAGATGGTAGAGATTTGACCTTGTTTATAAGCTAAGAGAAGAAACTAGTTGAGAGTGACAGGCTGAAAACACAGGAGAGGAGAGGAGAGGTAATGCCTGCAGTTTTCAGAGGAACAGACCCATTCTGTGAATAATTATATTATCTACAATACCTACCATTTATTGAGCATTACATGACAGAATCTGATTCAGGGCGTTGTCACACATTAATATTAATTCTTAAAATCCTTAATAATTAGTATTTCTATTCAGACATCACTGACATGTTAATTGATGCTCAGGAAATTCAAAGGAAAAACAAAACAACTTGGTTGTAAAGTGCGGCTAGTAAATTGGGGCACCAAGATCCACTCCAGATCTTGACTTACCCAAAAGTCCTTGTCCTTTCTACTCCACCAGGCTGCTTGAAGAGCTCCAGCTGGCCTCAAAAAAGGCCTTTCCTTGGTCTGAGATTGGCTAGAAGGAGGATGACTGTAGAGGTGGAGATGTTTGGAGAATATGGAGAAAGGATTAGGGAGTTGAAGCAGTTCACTTTAAGGCTTGGTTGTTCCCAGGGAAGGGATAAGGGATATTATTTGCAGAGTTTGAAGGGTGTGGGAAGTCAGCAGCGAAGTAACTGCCAAGAAGAACCCTCTGGGGGGTAGGTAGGGAAAGGACAGGAATCAAATGCAAACGGAGGAGGCTGAGTCAGGGGAGTGTCAAGCCAGGTACAGAGTGAGAAGCAGTAACCAGAGAAGAGGAGTTGAGGGGCAAGGGGAAGCTAAAACCTTGACTTGCTCTGGCAGATGGCAGGATTTGGGGTGACAGGGCAGCTATGAACCAAGTGCCCAAGACGTCAACGACAGCAAGGAGTGATTCCAGAGGCCGACCTAGAACACTGAGAAGCAGGGGGCACACATGAAGGGAAACAATATGTCACGGTCTCCAAGGATCTTCACCGGATATTTATTAATTACAAAGGAGAAAAATAGTAACCTCACACTGAACAAAAGCAGCAGACCTCACCTTAACCAAGTGATCTCAAAATGCTTCTTCATCAAAAGAGATGATGGGACAAATAAACAATGATTATTATTTTAGTCCTTGAGGTAATAATAGCAACACCCCCAAGACCTACGACCAAAGGTCTCTCCAGCCCAATCCTACCTTGGTGCAAAATTACTCCGTGCTTACGCGTCACTGCGTCCCGAAGAGTTAATGAGCTGTCCCTGGGTAACATGTGGTTAACACATGTGCCCTTGACATGTCTTCCTTAATAAATGGAGTGATTCTAACGCTAGAGATTCAGGCACGGGGGCAGCGTTGAGATAACTGCTCCAGGCTGGGGTGGGGGAGTTCTGGGTCTCGAACCGAACCGGAAATCCCCGGGGCCCATCACGCAGCACGCTCTGGCTCGCGTCTCTAACAGCACAGCTTCCGGGGCTCGGGCCCCGCCCGGCGCCTGCCCGCCTCCCCCAGACCCTCGGGACTGCAGCTGGGGGTGTGGATATCGGGGGGCGTGCCTGCACTCCACTCTCATCCTCGTGCGGAGTGGGGTCCGCCACGCTGCATCTCCAGCATCTGGCTTAGAACCCGTCGAAGCGGTCGTGCGACTGTGCCGCGCTGAGTGACAACCTGACGCTCCCGGGACTCTCCCCTCTGGGAAGCGCGCCGCTGCCCCCTAGTGGCTGAACTCGGAACCTCCTGAGGGTCCCGCGGCTCTGGGGCGAAGGTACAAAGGAAATCTCGGGTGCTAGAACCCCTGTGGTTCCGGACAAGGCTTGCAGAGAGCTGGGAGCGGTGTCGCCTTGGGGGTGTGCGGACCGGCGCTGAGCTGGGAGAGAAGGGATGCTACAGTCCTCGAACGAGCCAGGTCTGAGTCAGCCCTGACCCAGGAAGGCCAGAAGCCTCCTCCTGCTGTCCCCTGTCCCTTCCCCGGCTCCTTTCAGGTCTTGTCCTTGAGGGAAAAGGGAGAAATGAATATATATGTACTGGGCAGCTTCACTTAGTCATGTGGAAATTCACTGTTTCTTAAAAAGATTTGAAGTGATGACAAAGATTTCTGAGGAAGTTAAAGGGAAAAGGATGGGGGTGGGGGAGGGTGGAGATTCACAGAGGGATGAGGTTAATACTTAAAATGACTCTCGAGACCCTGAACAGGGACTAGACCAGAAGACTAGAAACGGAGTGTTAAACTTCCGGATCATGAGAGCTTTAAAAGGGAAGAAATCAACAAGACTTCAGCAGCCCTTCAAGAATCAGGAACAATAGACTAAGGGGAAGGGAAATCATAGACTAAAAAATACAAAAGGAAAAGTAGAAAACATATATCATTGCAGTAATCACTGCAATAATTATTGCAGATGGACTAAATTCCTCTAAAGAAGATCCCCTAATAAAAAGCCTACGATAACCTACCTACTTTCTGTTTATAATATGTTAAAACAAAATGACAGAGTTTGAAAACAAAGAGGTGAGTTAAGATGTACCAGGGAAAAAGTTAAAAACCCCCACAGCTATCCCATTTCTGTGTTCTAGCTCCAAAACACTTCTCACACCTACCGGTTTCCCTTCACCCCATGGCCACTCTTTAAGTCAAACCCTGGTGATTTTCCCACCTGGACCACATCAATAGTTTTCCAGTCTGTCCCGGTGCTCTTCTTAACTTCCTCCCTACACAACAGACAAAATGTTCTTTTAGAAATATCAGCCGTAGGGGCACCTGGGTGGCTCAGTGTGTTAAAGCCTCTGCCTTCAGCTCAGGTCATGATCTCAGGGTTCTGGGATCGAGCCCTGCATAGGGCTCTCTGCTTGGCAGGGAGCCTGATTCTTCCCTTCTCTCTCTACCTGCCTCTCTGCCTACTTGTGATCTCTGTCTGTCAAATAAATAAATAAAATCTTAAAAAAAAAAAGAAAGAAATATCAGCCGTAGTATTTAGTATTTTAAAAACTACAATTTTCCTCTGCCCAAAGCCCTTCAATGTTTTCTTACAGTATTTAGAGTAAAATTCAACTCCCTCACTCTGGCCCACAAGCCCCCCAACCACCACATGAACCTATCTCATGCCTCCTCTCCCTCCTACCTGCTGCCTTCTTGATGTTCCTCAGACTCACTGTACACCCACTGTTCCCTCTGGTTGGATGGCCTCCCTTAGCTCTTCACTCTCATTGCTTGGGTCTAGCTTCAGGAGCTCACTCACAGAAAAAAGTTTCCTCTGGCCAGCCTGTCTAGAATAGAGCCCTTTCTTTGCCTGCTACCCTTTATCATTACTCTGTTTATTTCCTGCAGAGTACTTGTTACAATCTATAAATATCTTATTTCTTCTCCAATAGAACTTTTTTTTTAACTAGTGTTTTGGGTCCTTCAGTATACAATCATATCATTTGTAGGTGTAGATTATTTTTCTGTTAGAATTTGTGGGGGTTTTTGGGAAGATTTTATGTATTTATTTGACAGAGATCACAAGTAGGCAGAGAGGCAGGCAGACAGAGAGGAAGGGAAGCAGGCTCCAAGCTGAGCAGAGAGCCCGATGCGGGGCTCCATCCCAGGACCCTGGGATCATGACCTGAGCCGAAGGCAGAAGCTTTAACCCACTGAGCCACCCAAGTGCCCCTAGAATCTGTTTTTATAATTTCATTTTGTTTTAATAATGCAATAGGGTCTTTCAAATAATTTTGAATAATATGATTGTAGTGAGCATTTCTTCCTTGTGCTTAATTCTAATGAAAATAGCTTGAGGGTTTTCCTGTTTTTTTTTTTTTTTTTTTTTTTTTTTTAGGAAGATATCTGCTATTAATTTTTGGTAAATACTCTATATCATATTTAAGAAGCATTCTCCTATTCCTATATTAGTTTTACTTTTCCAATCTTTTCTGTGGTAACTGGTGTCAATTTATGTTTTTCGAGGAATTCAAGAATTTTCTCCAGATTTTCAAGTTGGTTGTCATAGAGTTGTATGTAAATTGTTTTATAATTATTTTTCTTTCTTTTATACCTGGTGTTGTATGATCTTTCCCATTTGTAATATGGTTCATATTTGATTTTTCTCCTTGTTCTTTAATGGTCCAGCAATTGCATGCCTATATATACATTCAAAAAATGAAAGCAGGGACCCAAACAGTTACTTGTACACTTGCTTCTAGCAGAATTATTCATAATAGCCAAAAGGAGAAGCAACCCAAGTGTCCAGCAACAGAGAAGCAAAATGTGAATAAGCAACATGTAGAATAGACATGCAATGTGATATTATTTGTCCATAAAAGGAAATGAAATTTTGATATTTGCTACAATATGGATGTACCTTAAAAACATTATGTCTAGTGAAATAAGCCAGACACAAAAGGACAAATATTGTATGATTCCACTTATATGAGGTACCTAGATTAGGTAAATTCACAGAGACAGAAAGTGGAATAAAGTTTACCAGGAGCTCGGGGAGAGGGTAAGGGATTGCTGTTGTTTAATGGATACAGAATTTTTGCTAGGGACAATGAAAAAGTTTGGGGTATATTTAGTCGTGATGGTTATGCAACATTGTGAATGTATTTAATGCCACTGAACTGTGCACTTATAAATGGTTAAAATGACAACTATATTATGTATATGTTGTCACAATACAAAAATTAGGTTTAGGATTTATTCTTTCCATTATATCTTTGCCTATGTCACCAATATTTGCTTCTACTTAATTTTTTTTTTCTAGTGGTACCTGGGTGGCTCAATTGGTTAAACATCTGACTCTTGGTTTCAGCGCAGGTCATGATCTCAGTCAGGGTCATGAGATCGTGAGATCGAGCTCTGCACTCTGCAGGGAATCTGGTTTTCTCTCTCTCCCTCTGCCCCTTCTCCTGCTTTTCCTTTCTCTCAAATAAATACATGAATCTTTTAAAAAATTTGTTCTAAAAAATTGTGGTTAGCACACAATGTTACACTAGTTTCAGGTGTACAACATAGTGATTCAACAAGTCTATACATGACACTGGTCTATACATCACCACAAGTGTCGTGGTGATGTATACCATCTGTCACCATACAGCACCACTATTGTAATACCATTGACTGTATTCCCTATGCTGTATCTTTCATCCCTGTGACTTACTCATTCCATAATTGGAAGCCTGTATCTTCCACTCCCCTTTACCCATTCTGTCCATCCTCCTGCCCACCTCTACCCTGGCAACCATCAGTTTGTTCTGTGTATTTATGGTCTATTTCTGCCTTTTGTGTGTTTATTCATTTGTCTTGTGTTTGTTTTTTTTTTAGATTCCACATAAAAGTGAAATCATATGGTGTTCATCTTTCTTAGTCTGACTTATTTCACTTAGCATAATAAGTCCACTATCTTGTTGCAAATGGCAAGATCTCACTCTTTTATGGCTGAGTAATATTCCCCTGTGTGTGTGTGTACACATCATCTTTATCCATTCATCTATCAGTGGACACTTAGTTTGCTACCATATTTTGGTTATTGTAAATAATGCTGCAATAAACATAGGGGTGCAAAAATCTTTTTGAATTGGTGTTTTCATTTTCTTTGGATAAATACCCAGTAGTGGAAATACTGAATCATATGGTATTTCTATTTTTAACTTTTTGAGGAATCTTCACACTGATTTTCACAGTGGCTGCACAAACTTGCATTCCTATCAACAGTGCATAGTTTCCCTATTCTCCATATCCTTGCCAACACTTGTTATTTCTTGTCTTTTTTATTTTAGCCATTCTGACAGGTGTGATATGATATCTCATTGCGGTTTTGATTTGCATTTCCCTGATGATGAGTGATGTTAAGCATCTTTTTGTGTGTCTGTTGGCCATCTGTATGTCTTCTTTGGAAAAAATGTCTACTCAGGTCTTCTGCCCATTTTCTAATCAAATTATTTAGGTTTTTGGTGTTGAGTTTGGCTTTTATTTTTATTAATTACTTTGGCTGGATTATTTATGGTTCATTTTTAATTTCTTAAAATGCATTCTTAATTTCTTTACTTTCAATCTTCTTTTATAATGAAGGCACTTGGGGCACCTGGGTGGCTCAGTCGGTTAAGAATCTGTCTTTGGCTCAGGTCATGGTCAGGTCATGGTCCCCTATATTGGGCTTCCCTCCTCAGTGAGGAGCCTGCTTCTTCCTCTCCCTCTCCCTGCTGCTCCCTCTACTTGTGCTCTTTGTCTGTCAAGTAAATAAATAAAATCTTTAAAAAAAAATAATGAAGGCACTTAAGACTGTGCTTATCTTTCAATATGGATTTAACATACTAAAACATAGGTTTCATTACTTCCTAGATTGTTTTTTTTTTAAGATTTTATTTATTTATTTGACACATAGAGAGAGAGAGAGATCCTAAGTAGGCAGAGAGGCAGGCAGAGAGATAGAGGGAGAAGCAGGCTCCCTGCTGAGCAGAGAGCCCGATGCGGGACTCGATCCCAGGACCCTGAGATCATGACCTGGGCTGAAGGCAGAGGCTTAACCCACTGAGCCACCAGGTGCCCCCCTAGATTATTTTTAATTTGAATTTTGTTTTTTGTTTTTTAAAGATTTTATTTATTTATTTGTCAGAGAGAAAGCTAGTGAGAGTGAGCACAGGCAGACAGAGTGGAAGGCAGAGTCAGAGGGAGAAGCAGGCTCCCTGCGGAGCAAGGAGCCCGATGTGGGACTCGATCCCAGGACGCTGGGATCATGACCTGAGCCGAAGGCAGCTGCTTAACCCACTGAGCAACCCAGGTGTCCCTTAATTTAAATTTTGATTTACATATTGATCTAGAGATTACTTTTATTCTAATAGTTAATAGTTTGGGTGAGTCTTTATTATTCATTTGTATTGTAAAATATTGATTAGAAAATATATACTATAAAATTTTCACTTTTTTTTAATTTGTCAAGTTTTATTTGTGGCCAAGTACATGATACATTTATATATAAATACCATATATATTACAGAAATACGAACATGTTTTATTGGCAAACAAAATAAACGTGTTCTGTGTTTGTAGGTTGCAAAGGTCTATACAGGTTATTAAAATGAGCTGGTTGACAGTAATACACAGATCTTTTATGTCCTGGCTAAAACTTTTACCTTCTAAATCTATTAGATTTTGAAAGATGTATATTAGAATCTTCCACTATAATTGTGCATGCATGTTTTAAGATTAAGTTCTCCTTGTGTTTCCAGTAGATTTGCCTTATATATTTAGCTGCTATGATGTTTAGTGTTTAGAAGTTTATGACTAATACTTTCCTCTTAAAATGTACTTTTTATTATTACATAATATCTGTCTTCCTTTTTTTAAAGATTTTATTTATTTGACAGAGACAGAGAGATCACAAGTAGGCAGAGAAGCAGACAGAGAGAAGAGGGGAAGCAGGCTCCCCACTGAGCAGAGAGCCTGACATGGGGCTCTATCCCAGGACCCTGAGATCATGACCTGAGCTGAAGGCAGAGGCTTAACCCACTGAGCTACCCAGGCGCCCCATAATATCCGTCTTCTTTAATACTTTTTATTTGAACTTTCACATAATCTATGTTGTCATTTCTGCTTTCCCTCATTTGTATTCATCTGATATTTCTTTATTCATTAGCTTTTTTAAAAAAGTTGGATCCATGCCCAAAATGGAGCCCAATGAGAGGCTTGAACTCACGACCTTGAGATGAAATCAAGACCTGAGCTGAGATCAAGAGTCACATGATTAGCCAACTGAACCACCCAGGTTCCCCAACTCATTAGCTTTTCTGTATCACTTTATTTTAGGTGAGCCTCCCATAAACATACATTTGGATTTGGTTTTTCAGTTAGATCTGACAGTTTCTATATTTTACGTGAAACTTCAACTCATTCACATTTAGTGTAATAGTTGATACTTGATTTTATTCTTTCCATCTTATTTTATTTTAATTTTAATCTTTTTCTTTTTCTTGGCTTATTCTCATTATCAGTAATTTTTTCCTTCCTCTTTGTTAATTTGGAAATACTACTGGGCTTTTTAATCAAAAGTATATTTCTTCTTTTTCTTTTTTTTTAAAGATTTTATTTATTTGTCAGAAAGAGAGAGGGAGAGAGAGCGAGCACAGGCAGACAGAATGGCAGGCAGAGGCAGAGGGAGAAGCAGGCTCCCTGCCGAGCAAGGAGCCCGATGTGGGACTCGATCCCAGGACGCTGGGATCATGACCTGAGCCGAAGGCAGTCGCCCAACCAACTGAGCCACCCAGGCATCCCTCAAAAGTATATTTCTTTATAATTATATCAAGGGGCGCTTGGGTGGCTCAGTGGGTTAAGCCGCTGCCTTTGGCTCAGGTCATGATCTCAGGGTCCTGGGATCGAGTCCCGCATC
>NW_028133953.1:0-50228 GCF_964662115.1 Mustela nivalis | reverse complement strand
AATCTTTGCAGTCTGGAGCATCTCACAACTCCCATTGTGGGAAAATCTACATGGCCTCTTGAGACGCTCCACTTTATAAAGGGGCCATCATGGACAGAAACTTCAACCTGAGCAAACGTCTGATATTCGCCCTGACTTCAGGTGCATGAGATCTTGATTCAGCTCTGCAGAGTGTGCCTTCTGTGCACTCACCCCCAAAACTAAGCCTAGCTTGTGTTCTCAGACTACCGTCCTCACACCCCTGCCCCAAAAGCCCTACAGATTGGCAATACTGGGGCCATAATGCAGCACACTGCCTGCCCTCCAGAAGAAAAACGTTGCCTTATGGAGCTACCTAGAAACCCGAATAAGGATCAACTGAACACCACTCGACTGCACCCCAAATATGCAGTCTACCCTGTCTAATGCCTTGTCTGACACAGCATGAGCCCACACCTCCAGACCTACGCTCAACAGCTGGCCGCACACTGAGCTCATTGGACCCATCAGGTCCTTAGGTCTTCATCTCTTCTCAACCTCAGTTTTCGGGTTTCAGAACCTAGACCTAAACTCCAATCACTGTCCAGGGGTGAACGTGATGCAGAAATCACAACTCTTCCTTAGCCATGGCTGGAAACCTTGTGGTTGGCATATTCTCCAACGTTCAGTGTAGGAGAATCCAGCGTGGCCCATGAGGCACTTCCCATGCTTGAGGGCCTTGTTGGGCACAAATAGGCATTGTGACCCTCAGCATGAGCCCTGTCCTCAAGGAAGGCCTCTCAGTGTCTGAATCAAGAGCCCGCCTATTGGACTTGCCATGCCCGTAGGCCCCCAAACTTAAACAGAGGTGGGGATATCCAGTTGTCCCTCCCAAGGACTCTGCTCTGGAATCCCTCTTTTATTGGGACACTTGAGGTACATAAAATAAAATATAAAATAAAATAAAATAAAAAACAGAAAAGACTCCCCCCATCCCACAGAATGTACCCAAACTCTTGGGATTGGGTCAAATGCTCAGAGAAGGAAAGCCATCTACAACCCATGAGGCCACGCCAGCATTCCACCCACATTGTTGACACAAATCCAGAGACAAAACCTGAGCAAGCACCTCAAACTCACCCTTTTTCATATCCCTAAGTGTTATCACGGTCTGTAGATTGGGCGTGCCATACCTATGTCCCCAATCCTAAGCGGAGTTTGTGTTTTCAGACTTTTGTCCCCACAGGCCTGGCCCACACAGCCTCAAGGCTGGGCCCCTAGAGCCAAACTCAGAACTGTGCTTGCCCTCTCCAGGGGATTTCTGCCCATTCCATTGGCCACAATCCTATAGATTAGGAGAAACTCCAAAGTCCTGAGGCCATCCCAATATTATAGGCTGCCCAGGACAAACAGGGGCGATCTGACACAAGCTGAGCAACTACATCCCTTCAGATCCTTAGACACGTATCCTCAGGAAAGAGATTGAACCGGACAGGCACCTAGGCCCTAATCATCTCGATTGCTTTTGTTTCCAGTCATCTCTCCTCAGAGGCCTGGTTTCCAATACCAGCATATGGGAGATTCCTTAGGCACTCATCAAAACAATTCTCTTCTCTACATAGGAAACATACTCTTTAGAGCTCCATCAAAACCTCCGGTTATGAACATCCCTCAAGGCCCCGGTTCAAGCACCCCATTCCAAGGTCTCCATGGACACAAATGCACATTATGACCCATCCTCAACTCACCCATTTCAACACACCCGCCTCGGTTGCTCCCCTCGATCCAGCAGATCGAACTTGCCTTGGCGCTATGAGACACCTGGAATGGGAGGCAGGCTGCCCAGGCGTCCATCCTTAGAACCCTGCTCTGGATAACTTCCTTATGGGATGTCCTGGAGCCATCCAACAGGTCTCGACTGTCCCACAGAAGGAATCATTGCGGTTTGGAGCATCTCACAATTCCCATCGTGGGAAAACCTCCATGTCCTCGTGACACCCTCCCCTTCATGAAGGGGCCGTCATGGACAGAAACTTCGACCTAAGCCAACGTCTGATCCTAGCTCTGTCTTCAGGTATACGGGATCTCGAATCATCTCTGCAGAGGGTGCCTGCCGTCCCCTCACCCCGAAATCTAAGTCTGGCTTGTGTTCTCAGAATTTTTTCCTCACACTCCTGGCCCACAAGCCTTCCAGTTTGGGAATTCTGGAGCCACTATGTGGCACTGTGTCTTCCCTCCAGAAGAAAAACGTTGCCCTCTGGGGCTACCCAGTAACCACAAATGAGTACCATCCTGCATGAAACTCGACTGCACCCCAATGATACAGTCTAGCCTGGGCACTAATTCCCTGTCTGCCACAGCCTGAGCCTGCACCTCCCAACCCACACTCAACAGCTGGCCGAACACTGAGCACATCAGACACACCATGGCCTTAGGTCTTCATCTCTTCCCAACCTCAGTTTTCAGGCTTCAGAACCTAGACCTTAAATCCAATCACAGTCCAGGAGTGAAAGTGTTGCAGAAATTAGAACTCCATCTTCCCCATGGCCAGAAAACTTGTGGTTGCCATATTGTGCAACGTTCAGTGTAGGAGAAACCAGCATGGTACATTAGGCCACGCCCTGACTTAAGGGGCTCCTTGGGCACAAAAACACATTGTGAAACTCAGTGTGAGACCTATCCTCAAGGAAGGCCTCTCAGTGTCTGGACCAAGAGCCCACATATGGGGATTGCCATGTTCTTAGGTCCCAATGTTAACCAGAGGTCTGGTTGTCCAGTTGCCCAAACCCACGACTCTGCTCTGGAATCCCTATTTTGCTGGTCCACCTGAGGTATAAAAAAAAAAATAAATAAACAAAAATAAAGAAAAAAACCAGAAAGGCCTCCTCCCTTCCCACAGAATGACCCCAAACTCTTGGGATCAGGTCAAATCCCCAGAAAGGGAGCCTCATCGATGGCCCATGAGGACACCCCGACATTCCATGGCAATCGGTGACAGATTTCCAGGAAAAAAAAAAAAAAAAAAGCATGAGCAAGCACCTCACATTCGCCCTTTGTTCATATCCCGAAGTGTTCTCTTCACGGTCTATAGATCGGGCCGGCCATACCTACATCCCCCAACCTAAGTGGAGTTTGTGTTTTCAGACTTTTGTCCAAATAGCCCTGGACCACACACGCTCCACACTTGGGTCCCTGGAGCTACACCTCAGGACTGTGCTTCCCTTTCAAGGGAATTCTTCCCATTCCATTGGCCACAACCTTGCAAATGAGGAAAAACCTCCAAAGTCACCGAGGCCATCCCAATAGTGTAGGCCGCCCAGGACAAACAGGGGTGATCTCAAACCAGCTGAGCAACTACCTCCACTCAGACAACAGATGTCCCCAGAAAAGAATATTGAACCGGACAGGCCCCTAGGCCCTAATCAGATCCATTGCTTTGGTTTCCAGGCATCTCTCCTCAGAGGCCTCGTTTCCAATACCAGCATATGGTGGTTTCCTGAGGCACCAATAAGAACAAATCTCGTCTCCCCATGGAAAACTTGCTCATTGGAGCTTTGTCATAACCTCTGGTTAGGAGAATCCTTCAGGGCCCTGGTGCCACTGCCCCATACCAAGGTCTCCATGGACTCAAACCAACATTAAGACCATCCTCAGGAAAGTCCATTTCAACTCAGACCCCTCTGTTGCTACCCCAGGACAACAGATCAAACGTTTCTCATTGCTAGGAGACAATTGGAATGTGAGGCTGCTGCCCAGGCATCCATACGTAGAACCCTGTTCTGGAAAAATACCTTATAAGACGTCCTGGAGCCATCCAACAAATCTTAATTGTCCCAAAGAAGGAATCCTTGCGGTTTGGAGCATCTCACAACTCCAATAGTTGCAAAACCCCCATGGCCTCATAATCCCCCCTCTTCTTGAAGGGGCCAACATGGACAGAAACTCAAACTTGAGCCAAGTCTGAACCTCGACTGACTTCAGACGCATGAGATCTCAATTCAGCTCTGCAGAGTGTGCCTGCCATGTCCTTGCCCCGAAACCTAAGCCTAGCTTGTGTTCTCAGCTTCCGTCCTCACTCTCCTGGCCCACAAGCCCTCCAGTTTGGGAATTCTGAAGCCACAATGCAGCACTCTGCCTGCCCTCCAGAAGAAAAACTTTGCCCTATGCTGCTAATAAGAAACCCCAAATGATTTTCTAATGCATGCCACTCGATTGTAAAGCAATTATACAGCCCACCCTGTATTCTAATGCCCTGTCTGGCACAGCCTGAGACAAGACATCCCAAAAGACACCCAGACAGCTGGCCCCAACCTGGACACATAGGACCCGCTATGGCTGTAGGTCGTCATCTCTTCCCAACCTCGGTTTTCAGGCTTCAGAACCTAGACCTTATCTCCAATCACTGCCCAGGGGTGAACGTGATGCAGAAATTAGAATTCCTCCTTCCCCATGGCCAGAAACCTTGTGGTTGGCATGTTGTCCAATGTTCACTGTGGGAAAACCTACATTGTCCGAAAGGCCACGCCAGTGCTTGAGGGCCGCCTAGGGCACAGACATGCATTGTGACCTGCAGCGTGAGTCCCGTATTAAAGTAACGCCTCTCAGTGGCTGGACCAAGATCCTGCATATGGGGCTTGTCATATCCATAGGCCCCCAGGCTTAACCAGAGGGCGAGTATTCCAGTTGTCAGTACCCACTGCTATGCTCTAGAATCCCTCTACTGGGGGGACACATGAAGCAGAAAACAGGACACTTCCCTTCCCACAGAATGACCCCAAACTCTTGGGGGCTGGACAAACTACCAGAGAGGGAGACTTCTACGACCCATGAGGCAACTCCTACATTAAACGGCCATTGTGGACAAAACATCCAGAGACAAAAGCCTGAGCGACTGCCTCCCTCTCACCCTTCTTTCATATCCAGAGGAGCTCCCCTCATGGACTGTAGATCAGGCCTGCCGTAACCTCGGCCCCAAACCTGAGCTGAGTTAGGGTTTTTGGATGTCTGTCTGCACAGCCATGGCCCACACAGCCTCCAGGCTGGGGTCTCTGGAGCCACACCACAGAACTGTGCCTGCTCTCTCCTAAGAAACTGCCCATTCCATTGGCCACAACTCTACAAAATAGTAGAAACCTCAAGGTCCCCAAGGACATCCCACTACCGCAAGCCGCACTGGACAAATAGGGGCATTATGACACAAGCTGAGCAACTACTACCTCCATGCAGACACACAGACAGATATCCGCAGAGACAGAAGATTGAACCAGACAGGCCCCTAGGCCCTATTATGAACTCTTGCTTTGGTGTCCACGTAACACTCCTCAGAGGCCTGGGTTCGAAGACCAGCATACGGGGCTTTCCTGAGGCACCAGACAGAAGACCTCTCATCTCCACATGGGAAGCTTCCTTGTTGGAGTTGTGTCAAGCCCTTCGGGTTGGAGAATCCTGCCGAGTCCCTTAGCTACTGCCACATTCCAAGGTCTCCATGGCCACCAACCCACATTATGACTCATCCTCAGGAGAGTCCCTATAGGGCTAACCGGAAACGCTAAATGAGTAACAACCTGCATGCCACTCGACCATACCCCAATTATACCGTCTAGCCTGTGCACTAAAGCCCTGTCTGACACAGCCTGAGGGCAGACCTCCAGTCCAACACCCAGACAGCTGGCCATAACAGAGCATATCACACCTACAATGGCTTTAGGCCATCAACTCTACACAACCTCAGTTTTCACCCTCAGAACCTAGACCTTATCTCCACTCACTGCTCAGGAGTGAACGTGATACAAGAATCAGAACTTCTCCTTCGCCTTGGCAAGAAACATAGTGGTTTGCATGTTTTTGCAACTTTCAGTGTAGTTGAAACCAGTGTGGCCCATGATGCCCCGCTCATGTTTATGGGCCACATTGGTCACAAACACACATTGTGTCCCTCAGCCTGATCCCAGGCCTCAGGTAAGGCCTCTCAGTGGCTGGATGAAGAGTTAGCATATTCGGCTTGCCATGCCCCTAGGCCCAAATTTTACCCATAGTTCGCGTTCTCCCTTCACTTTTCCCCAGGGCTCATCTTTGGAATTCCTCTTTTGGCGGGACACCTGAGGTAACAAACCTGAAAGGAGTCCTCCCATTCAACAGATTGACGAAAAACAATGGGGATCGGACCAAATCCCCAGAGTGAAAGATTCGTCCATGGCCCATGAGGCTTCCCCGACATTCCACGGCCATCTCGGATACAAAATCCAGAGACAAAAGCCTGAGCAAGTGCCTCAGACTCGCTCTTTCTTTATCTCCGGAAGAGTTCTTCCCATGGTTTATAGATCGGGCCTGCCATACCTACCTCCCCAAAGCTAAGCTGAGTTTGTGTTTTCAGACTTCTGTCCCCAAAGTCCTGGGCCACACACCTTCCAGGCTGGGGCCCCAGGTGTCACACATTAGGACTGTGTCTACCCAATCCATGGGAATTCTGCCCATTCCATGGTCCAAAACCGTAAAATTAGGAGAACCCTCCAAATCCCTGAGGCCATCCCAATAGTGCAGGTCGCCCGGGACAAACAAGGGCGGTCTGATACCAGCTGAGCATCTACCTCCACTCATACCATCGATGGATGTCCCCTGAGAAGCAGATTGAACCAGAAAGGATCCTAGGCCATAATCGGATACATTGCTTTGGTTTACAGGCATGTCTCCTCAAAAGCCTGGATTCCAATACCAGCATAGGGGTTTTCTGAGGCACCCATTAGAACAAATCTCGTCTCCACAAGGAACCTTGTGCATCGAGCTATGTCAATAGCTTAGGAGAATACTTCAGGGTCCCGGTACCACCGCCCCATTTTAAGGCCCTCATGGACACAAACACACATTAGGACCCATCCTCAGGAAAGTCCATTTCAAGTCAGTCACTCCTGTTGCTCATGCAGAGCCATCAGATCTAAACTCTCTTGTTGCTAGGAGAAAATTGGAATGCGAGGCCTGCTTCCCAGTCATCCATTCTCGAATGGTGCCCTGGAGTCATTCCATATGGGATGTCCTGAAGCTGCCCAACAGGTATCAATTGTCCCGCAGAAGGTATCCTTGAAGGGGGCATCCCACAACACCCAACGTGGGAAAACCTACATGGCCTCGAGATTTCGCTCCCTTCATGAAGGGGTCGTCATGCACATAAACTCCAACGTGAGCCAACGTCTGATCCTCGCCCTTACTTCAGATGCATGAGATATTGGTTCAGATCTACAGTGGTCCCTGCCGTGTCCTCGCCCTGATACACAAGTCTAGCTTGTGTTCTCAGACTTCCGTCCTCACACTCCTGGACACGAAGCCCTCAAGTTTGGCAATTCCGGACCGACAATGAAGCACTCTGCCTGCCCTCTAGAAAACAAATTTTGCCTAATGAGCTGCCCAGACAACTTATATGAGGATAAATCTACATGGCACTCGACTTTACCCAAATTATATAGTCTACGGGGGCACTAATGCATGTCTGACACAACCTGAGCCCGGACCTCCTGACCAACACCCAGACAGCTGACTGCACACTGAGCACATCAGACCCGCCATGGCCTTAGATCATCATCTCTTCCCTACCTCCGTTTTCAGGCTTCAGAATCTAGACCTTATCTCCAATAACTGCCCAAGGGTGACTGTGATGCAGAAATCAGAACACTTCCTTACCCATGGCAAGAAATCTTGTCGTTGGCAGGTTGTCCAACGTTCAGTGTAGGAGAAACCAGGATTCACCATGAGGCCCCGCCCATTCTTGTTTGCGAAGTGGGCATAAACACGTATTGTGACCCTCAGTGTGAGTCCTGTCCTCTAGTAAGTCCTCTCAGTCGCTCGACCATTAGATGTCATAATGGGCTTGACATGTCCCTAGGCCCAAATTTGTAACCAGATTTCTGGTTGTCCAGTCGGCCCTCCCCAGGGCTCTACTCTGGAATACCTCATTTGGTGAATCACCTGAGGTTAAAAAACAAAACAAGGCAAATCACAACAACAACAAAACGGACTTCTTCCATCCCACAAAATGACCCCATAATCTTGCGATGGGGACAAACCACCAGAGAGTAAGACTCGTCAATTTCCCATGAAGTCACCCGGAAATTTCAGGACCATGAGTGACACGTTATCCAGAGACAAAAACTTGAGCAAGAGCCTGACACTCGCCCTTTTTTCATATCCCGAAGAGTTCTCCTCATGGTCTGTAGATCAATACTGCCATACCTATTACCCGAAACATAAGCCGCGTTTGTGTTTTCAGACAACTGTCCAAACAGCTCTGCCTACACACCCTACAGGCTCAGGCCCCTGGAGCCAAACCTGAGGACTGTACTTGCCCTCTCCAAGGGAATTGTATGTGCCCATTCCAATGGCCACAACCTACTAATAGGATAAACCTCCAAACTCCCTGAGGCCATCCCAATAGTGGTGGCTCTCCAGGACAAACAGAAGCAATCTGAGCCCATCTGACACCTACATGCACTCAGACGCATAGACTGATGTCCCCAGAGGTAAAAAGGTACGAACAGGCCCCTAGGCACTATTTGGATTCATTGTTGTGCTATCCAGTCAACTCTCCTCAGAGGCCTGGATTTCAATACCAGCGTATTGCTGTTTCCTGACTCATCCCTCAGAACAAATCTCATTTACATATGGGAAACTTGCACGTTGGAGCTGTGTCAAAGCCTCTGTTTGAAAAAACCCTTCAGGGCCCCAGTGCCACCGCTTTATTCCAAGATCTCCATAGACACAAAAACATATTAGGATCCATCCACAGGAGAGTCCATTTCAACTCAGCCTCCTGGGTTGCTCCCCCAGATCCAGCAGATCTAACCTGTCTTGTTGCTAGGACACAATTGGAATGCGAGGTGGGCTACCCAGCCATCCATCCTTAGAACCCTGCTTGGAATCGTTGCCCTGGAGCCAACTAACAGTTCTCAATTGTCCTGCAGAACAATCTTTGCAGTTTGGAGCTTCTCACAACTAACATCGTGGGAAAACCCCCACGGCCTCATGACCCCCCCGCCCCTTCATGAAGGGCCATCAGGGACAGAAACACCAAACTGAGCGATCTTCTGATCCTCGCCCTGACATCATAAGCACGAGATCTCGATTCAGGTCTGTAGATTGTTCCTGCCTTGTCCTCACCCAGAAACCTAAGCCTAGCTTGTTCTCAGATTTCCTTCCTCAGACTACTGGCCCACAAGCCTCCAGTTTGAAAACCAGAACTATAATGCAGCACTCTACCTGCCCTCAGGAAGAAAAACATTGCCCTCTGGGGCTACCCAGAAACTCCAAAAGAGGATCAACCTGCACGCCATACGACTGTACCCCAAATATATAGGCTGACCTGGGCACTATTGCCCTTTTTGACACAGCCTGAGCCTGGATTACCTGGCCCCACACAGAAAGCTGGCCTCTCACTGAGCACATCGGACCCACCATGGTCTTAGGTCGTCATCTCTTCCCAACCTCGATTGTCAAGTTTCAGAACCTAGACCTTATCTCCAATCACTGCCCAGGCTTGAAAGTGATGCAGAAAACACAACTCCTTCCCCGTGGCAAGAAACCATGTGGTTGGCATGTTGTCCAACGTTCAGTGTAGTTGAAACCATGGTGGCCCATGAGGCCCCGCTCATGTTTGCGGGCCACATTGGTCAAAACCACACATTGTGACCCTCACCCTGATCCCAGTTCTCAATAAGGCCTCTCAGTGGCTGGATGATGAGATAGCATATTGGGCTTGCCATGCCCCTAGGCCCCAAATTTTACCCATAGTTAGGGTTCTCCCTTCACTTTTCCCCAGGGCTCTTCTTTGGAATTCCTCTTTTGGCGGGACACCTGAGGTAACAAACCTGAAAGGAGTCCTCCCATTCCACAGATTGACGAAAAACAATTGGGATCGGGCCAAATCCACAGATAGGAAGATTCGTCCATGGCCCATGAGGCTTCCCCGACATTCCACGGCCATCTCTGATACAAAATCCAGAGACAAAAGCCTGAGCAAGCGCCTCAGACTCGCTCTTTCTTCATATCGGGAAGAGTTCTTCTCATGGTTTATAGATCGGGACTGCCATACCTACGTCCCCAAACCTAAGCTGAGTTTGGGTTTTCAGACTTCTGTCCTCAAAGTCCTGGGCCACACACCCTACTGCTTGGGCCCCTTGAGTCACACATTAGGACTGTGCCTACCCAATCCATGGGAATTCTGCCAATGCAATTGTCCAAAACAGTAAAATTTGGAGAACCCTACAAATCCCTGAGGCCATCCTAATAGTGCAGGTCGCCCGGGACAAACAAGGGCGGTCTGATACCAGCTGAGCATCTACCTCCACTCATACCATAGATGGATGTCCCCTGAGAAGAAGATTGAACCAGACAGGACCCTAGGCCATAATCGGATACATTGCTTTGGTTTACAGGCATGTCTCCTCAAAAGACTGGATTCCAATACCAGCATAGAGGTTTTCCTGAGGTACCCATCAAAACAAATCTCGTCTCCACAAGGAACCTTGTGCATCGAGCTATGTCAAAAGCTTAGGAGAATACTTCAGGGTCCCGGTGCCACCGCCCCATTTTAAGGCCCTCATGGACACAAACACACATTAGGACCCATCCTCAGGAAAGTCCATTTCAAGTCAGCCACCCCGGTTTCTCCCGCAGAGCCATCAGATCTAAACTGTCTTGTTGCTAGGAGACAATTGGAATGCGAGGCGGGCTTCCCAGGCATCCATCCTCGAATGGTGCCCTGGAGTCATTCCATATGGGATGTCCTGGAGCTGCCCAACAAGTCTCAATTGTCCCGCAGAAGGAATCCTTGAAGGGGGCATCCCACAACCCCAACGTGGGAAAACCTCCATGGCCTCGAGATTCCGCTCCCTTCATGAAGGGGCCGTCATGCACAGAAACTCCAACCTGAGCCAACGTCTGATCCTCGCCCTGACTTCAGATGCATGAGATATAGGTTCAGATCTACAGGGGTACCTGCCGTGCCCTGGCCCTGAAACCCAAGTCTAGCTGTGTTCTCAGACTTCCGTCCTCACACTCCAGGCCCCGAAGCCCGGAAGTTTCGCAATTCCAGACCCACAATGCAGCACTCTGCCTGCCCTCTAGAAAAAAAATTGGCCTAATGAGCTGCCCAGGCACCTTATATGAGGATAAATCTACATGGCATTCGACTGTACCCAAAGTATATAGTCTAACCTGGGCACTAATGCACTGTCTGACACAACCTGAGCTCGGACCTCCTGACCAACACTCAGACAGCTGACCGCACACTGAGCACATCAGAACCGCCATGGCCTTAGGTCATCATCTCTTCCCAACTGCGGTTTTTCAGGCTTCAGAACCTAGACCTTATCTCCAACAACTGCCCAGGGGTGCCTGTGATGCAGAAATCAGAACTCGTCCTTACCCATGGCAAGAAACCTTGTGGTTGGCATGTTGTCCAACGTTCAGTGTAGGAGAAACCAGCATTCACCCAAAGGCCCCGCCAATTCTTGAGTGCGAAGAGGGCATAAACACGCATTGTGACCCTCAGCGTGAGTCCTGTGCTCTAGTAAGTCCTCTCAGTGGCTCGACCATTAGATGTCATAATGGGCTTGACATGTCCCTAGGCCACAATTTTTAACCAGATTTCTGGTTGTCCGGTCGGCCCTCCCCAGGGCTCTACTCTGGAATACCTCATTTGGTGAGACACCTGAGGTTAAAAAACAAAACAAAGCAAATCAACAACAACAACAACAAAACGGACTCCTTCCATCCCCAGAATGACCCAAAACTCTTGGGAATGGGCAAAATCCCAGATAGTAAGACTCGTCCATTTCCCATGAAGTCACCCGGAAATTTCACGACCATGAGTGACACGATATCCAGAGACAAAAACTTGAGCACGAGCCTCCAACTCGCCCTTTTTTCATATCCTGAAGAGTTCTCCTCATGGTCTGTAGATCAGTCCTGCCATACCTATGACCCGAAACATAAGCCGCGTTTGTGTTTTCAGACAACTGTCCAAACAGCTCTGGCCTACACACCCTACAGGCTCAGGCCCCTGGAGCCAAACCTGAGGACTGTACTTGCCCTCTCCAAGGGAATTGTATGTGCCCATTCCAATGGCCACAACCCTACTAATAGGATAAACCTCCAAACTGCCTGAGGCCATCCCAATAGTGGTGGCTTCCCAGGACAAACAGGGGCAATCGGAGCTCATCTGAGCACCTACCTGCACTCAGACGCATAGACTGATGTCCCCAGAGGTAAAAAGGAACGAACAGGCCCCTAGGCACTAAACGGATCCATTGCTGTGGTATCCAGTCATCTCTCCTCAGAGGCCTGGATTTAAATACCAGCGTATGGCTGTTTCTTGACTCACCCATCAGAAAACATCTCATCGACATATGGGAAACTTGCACGTTGGAGCTGTGTGAAAGCCTCTGTTTGGAAAAACCCTTCAGGACCCCAGTGCCAACGCTACATTCCAAGGTCTCCATAGACACAAAAATACATTAGGACCCATCCACAGGAGAGTTTATTTCAACTCAGCCTCCTGGGTTGCTCCCCCAGATCCAGCAGATCTAACCTGTCTTGTTGCTAGGACACAATTGGAATGCGAGGTGGGCTACCCAGCCATCCATCCTTAGAACCCTGCTCGGAATCGTTGCCCTGGAGCCAACCAACAGGTCTCAATTGTCCTGCAGAAGAATCTTTGCAGTTTGGAGCTTCTCAGAACTAACATCGTGGGAAAACCCCACGGCCTCGTGACCCCCCCGCCCCTTCATGAAGGGCCATCAGGGACAGAAACTCCAGCCTGAGCGATCTTCTGATCCTCGCCCTGACATCATAAGCACGAGATCTCGATTCAGGTCTGTAGATTGTTCCTGCCTTGTCCTCACCCAGAAACCTAAGCCTAGCTTGTTCTCAGATTTCCTTCCTCAGACTACTGGCCCACAAGCCTCCAGTTTGAAAACCAGAACTATAATGCAGCACTCTTCCTGACCTCAGGAAGAAAAACATTGCCCTCTGGGGCTACCCAGAAACTCCAAAAGAGGATCAACCTGCACGCCATACGACTGTACCCCAAATATATAGGCTGACCTGGGCACTATTGCCCTTTTTGACACAGCCTGAGCCTGGATTACCTGGCCCCACACAGAAAGCTGGCCGCTCACTGAGCACATCGGACCCACCATGGTCTTAGGTCGACATCTCTTCCCAACCTCGGTTGTCAAGTTTCAGAACCTAGACCTTATCTCCAATCACTGCCCAGGCTTGAAAGTGATGCAGAAAACACAACTCCTTCCCCGTGGCAAGAAACCATGTGGTTGGCATGTTGTCCAACGTTCAGTGTAGTTGAAACCAGTGTGGCCCATGAGGCCCCGCTCATGTTTGCGGGCCACATTGGTCAAAACCACACATTGTGACCCTCACCCTGATCCCAGTCCTCAATAAGGCCTCTCAGTGGCTGGATGAAGAGATAGCATATTGGGCATGCCATGCCCCTAGGCCCCAAATTTTACCCATAGTTCGGGTTCTCCCTTCACTTTTCCCCAGAGCTCTTCTTTGGAATTCCTCTTTTGGCGGGACACCTGAGGTAACAAACCTGAAAGGAGTCCTCCCATTCCACAGATTGACGAAAAACAATTGGGATCGGGCCAAATCCACAGAGAGGAAGATTCGTCCATGGCCCATGAGGCCTCCCCGACATTCCACGGCCATCTCTGATACAAAATCCAGAGACAAAAGCCTGAGCAAGCCCCTCAGACTCGCTCTTTCTTCATATCCGCAAGAGTTCTTCTCATGGTTTATAGATCGGGCCTGCCATACCTACGTCCCCAAACCTAAACTAAGTTTGTGTTTTCAGACTTCTGTCCTCAAAGACCTTGGCCACACACCCTCCAGGCTGGGGCCCCTGGAGTCACACAGTAGGACTGTGCCTACCCAATCCATGGGAATTCTGCCGATGCCATTGTCCAAAACAGTAAAATTTGGAGAACCCTACAAATCGCTGAGGCCATCCCAATAGTGTAGGTCGCCCGGGACAAACAAGGGCGGTCTGATACCAGCTGAGCATCTACCTCCACTCATACCATAGATGGATGTCCCCTGAGAAGAAGATTGAACCAGACAGGACCCTAGGCCATAATCGGATACATTGCTTTGGATTACAGGCATGTCTCCTCAAAAGCCTGGATTCCAATACCAGCATAGAGGTTTTCCTGAGGCACCCATCAAAACAAATCTCGTCTCCACAAGGAACCTTGTGCATCGAGCTATGTCAAAAGCTTAGGAGAATACTTCAGGGTCTCGGTGCCACCGCCCCATTTTAAGGCCCTCATGGACACAAACACACCTTAGGACCCATCCTCAGGAAAGTCCATTTCAAGTCAGCCACCCCGGTTTCTCCCGCAGAGCCATCAGATCTAAACTGTCTTGTTGCTGGGAGACAATTGGAATACGAGGCCGGCTTCCCAGGCATCCAACCTCGAACAGTGACCTGGAGTCATTCCATATGGGATGTCCTGAAGCTGCCCAACAGGTCTCAATTTTCCCGCAGAAGGAATCCTTGAAGGGGGCATCCCACAACTCCCAACGTGGAAAAAACTCCATGGCCTTGAGATTCCGCTCCCTTCATGAAGGGTCCGTCATGCACAGAAACTCCAACGTGAGCCAACGTCTGATCCTCGCCCTGACTTCAGATGCATGAGATATAGGTTCAGATCTACAGTGGTACCTGCCGTGTCCTCGCCCTGAAACCCAAGTCTAGCTTGTGTTCTCAGACTTCCGTCCTCACACTCCTGGACACGAATCCCTCAAGTTTAAAATTCCGGACCGACAATGAAGCACTCTGCCTGCCCTCTAGAAAACAAATTTTGCCTAATGAGCTGCCCAGACAACTTATATGAGGATAAATCTACATGGCACTCGACTGTACCCAAAGTATATAGTCTAAACTGGGCACTAATGCACTCTCTGACACAACCTGAGCCCGGATCTCCTGACCAACACCCAGACAGCTGACCGCACACTGAGCACATCAGACCCGCCATGGCCTTAGGTCATCATCTCTTCCCTACCTCAGTTTATAGGCTTCAGAACCTAGACCTTATCTCCAATCACTGCCCAGCGGTGCCTGTGATGCAGAAATCAGAACTCTTCCTTACCCATGGCAAGAAACCTTGTGGTTGGCATGTTGTGCAACGTTCAGTGTACGAGAAACCAGGATTCACCATGAGGCCCTGCCCATTCTTGTTTGCGAAGTGGGCATAAACACGCATTGTGACCCTCAGCGTGAGTCCTATGCTCTAGTAAGTCCTCTCAGTGGCTCGACCATTAGATGTCATAATGGGCTTGACATGTCCCTAGGCCACAATTTTTAACCACATTTCTGGTTGTCCGGTCGGCCCTCCCCAGGGCTCTACTCTGGAATCCCCCATTTGGTGGGACACCTGAGGTTAAAAAACAAAACAAGGCAAATCAACAACAACAAAAAAACGGACTTCTTCCATCCCCAGAATGACCCAAAACTCCTTGGACGGGGCCAAACCCCCAGAGTGTAAGACTCGTCCATTTCCCATGAAGTCACCAGGAAATTTCACGACCATGAGTGACACGATATCCAGAGACAAAAACTTGAGCACGAGCCTCACACTCGCCCCTTATTCATATCCCGAAGTGTTCTCCTCATGGTCTGTAGATCAATCCTGCCATACCTATGACCTGAAACATAAGCCGCGTTTGTGTTTTCAGACGACTGTCCAAACAGCTCTGCCTACACACCCTACAGGCTCAGGCCCCTGGAGCCAAACCTGAGGATTGTACTTGCCTTCTACAAGGGAATTGTATGTGCCCATTCCAATGGCCACAACCCTACTAATAGGATAAACCTCCAAACTGCCTGAGGCCATCCCAATAGTGGTGGCTTCCCAGGACAAACAGGGGCAATCTGAGCCCATCTGAGCACCTACATGCTCTCAGACGCATAGACTGATGTCCCCAGAGGTAAAAAGGTATGAACAGGCCCCTAGGCACTATTCGGTTCCATTGCTGTGGTATCCAGTCATCTCTCCTCAGAGGCCTGGATTTCAATACCAGCATATGGCCGTTTCCTGACTCATCCGTCAGAACAAATCTCATCTACATATGGGAAACTTGCACGTTGGAGCTGTGTCAAAGCCTCTGTTTGAAAAAACCCTTCAGGACCCCAGTGCCACCCCTTCATTCCAAGGTCTCCATAGACACAAAAACATATTAGGATCCATCCACAGGAGAGTCCATTTCAACCCAGATCCAGATTGCTCACCCAGATCCAGCAGATATAACCTGTCTTGTTGCTAGGACACAATTGGAATGCAAGGTGGGCTACCCAGGAATCCATCCTTAGAACCCTGCTCGGAATCGTTGGCCTGGAGCCAACCAACATGTCTCAATTGTCCTGCACAAGAATCTTTGCAGTTTGGACCTTCTCACAACTAACATCGTGGGAAAACCCCCACGAACTCGAGACCCCGCCCCTTCATGAAGGGGCCATCGGGACAGAAACACTAACCTGAGCGTTCTTCTAATCCTCACCCTGACTTCAGAAGCATGAGATCTCGATTCAGGTCTGTAGATTGTTCCTGCCTTGTCCTCACCCAGAAACCTAAGCCTAGCTTGTGTTATCAGATTTCCGTCTTCAGACTACTGGCCCACAAGCCCTCCAGTTTGCAAACCAGAACTATAATGCAGCACTCTGCCAGCCTTCAGGAAGAAAAACATAGCCCTGTGGGGCTACCCAGAAACTCCAAATGAGGATCAACCTGCATGCCATTCGACTGTACCCCAAATATATAGGCTGACCTAGGCACTATTGCCCTTTCTGACACAGCCTGAGCCTGGACTTCCTGGCCCCACCCAGAAAGCTGGTCGAACACTGAGCATGCCGGACGAGCCATGTCCTTAGGTCGTCATCTCTTCCCAACCTCGGTTGTCAAGTTTCAGAACCTAGACCTTATCTCCAATCACTGCCCAGGCTTGTAAGTGATGCAGAAATCACAACTCCTTCCCCGTGGCTAGAAACCATGTGGTTGGCATGTTTTCCAATGTTCAGTGTAGTTGAAACCAGTGTGGCCCATGAGGCCCCACCCATGTTTATGGGCCACATTGGTCACAAACACACATTGTGACCCTCAGCCTGATCCCAGTCCTCAGGTAAGGCCTCTCAGTGGCTGGATGAAGAGACAGCATATTGGGCTTGCCATGCCCCTAGGCCCCAAATTTTACCCATAATTCGGGTTGTCCCTTCGCTTTTCCCCAGGGCTCTTCTTTGGAATTCCTCTTTTGGCGGGACACCTAAGGTAACCAACCTGAAAGGAGACCTCCCATTCCACAGATTGACGAAAAAGAATTGGGATCGGGCCAATTCCACAGAGAGGAATATTCGTCCATGGCCCATGAGGTTTCCCAGACAATCCACGGCCATCGCTGATACCGAATCTAGAGACAAAAGACTGAACAAGCACCTCAGACTCGCTCTTTCTTCATATCCTGAAGAGTTCTTCTCATGGTTTATAGATCGGGCCTGCCATACCTACGTCTCCAAACCTAAGCTGAGTTTATGTTTTCAGACTTCTGTCCTCAAAGTCCTGGGCCACACACCCTCCAGGCTGCGGTCCCTGGAGCCACACATAAGGACTGTGCCTACCCAATCCATGGGAACTCTGCCCATTTCATTGTCCAAAACCGTAAAATTAGGAGAACCCTCCAAATCCCTGAGGCCATCCCAATAGGGCATGTCGCCCGTGACATACAAGCGCGGTCTGATAGCAGCTGAGCATCAACCTCCACTCATACCATAGATGGATGTCCCCAGTGAAGAAGATTGAACCAGACAGGACCCTGGCCAATCGGATCCATTGCTTTGGTGAGAGGCATGTCTCCTCAAAAGCCTGGATTCCAATACCAGCATAGGGGTTTTCCTGAGGTAGCAATCAGAACAAATCTCGTCTCCACAAGGAAACATGTGCATCGAGCTCTGTCAAAAGCTTAGGAGAATACTTCAGGGTCCCGGTGCTACGGCCCCATTCCAAGGCCCCATGGACACAAACACACATTAGGACCCATCGTGAGGAAAGTCCATTTCAAGTCAGCCACCCCGGTTGCTCCCGCAGAGCCATCAGATCTAAACTGGCTTTTTGCTAGGAGACAATTGGAATGCGAGGCTGGCTTCCCAGGCATCCTCCCTGGAACGGTGCTATAGAGTCATTCCATATGGGATGTCCTGGAGCTGCCCAAAGGCCTCAATTGTCCCGCAGAAGGAATTCTTGAAGGGGGCAACCCAAAACTCCCACGTGGGAAAAACTCCATGGACACGAGATTCCGCTCCCTTCATGAAGGAGCCGTCAGGCACAGAAACTCCAACCTAAGCCAAAGTCTAATTCTCTCCCTGACTTGAAATGGATGAGATATTGGTTCAGATCTGCAGGGGGTACCTGCCATGCCCTTGCCCTTAGCCCAAGTATAACTTTTGTTCTCAGAATTCCGACCTCACTCTCCTGGCCTCAAAGCCCTCATGATTGGTAAATCCGGTCCCACAATTAAGCACATGGCCTGCTTTCTGGAAAAAAAATATTGCCTAAAGAGCTGCCAAGGCACCTTATATGAAGATAAACCTACACGGTACTCGGCTTTGCCCGAATTATATAGTCTAACCTGGGCACTAATGCACTGTCTGACACAACCTGAGCCCGGAATTCCTGACCAACACCCAGACAGCTGACCGCACACTGAGCACATCAGACCCGCCATGGCCTTAGGTCCTCATCTCTTCCCTACCTCAGTTTTCAGGCCTCAGAAACTAGACTTTATCTCTGCCTGGGGATGAGTGTGATGCAGAAATCAGAACTTCTCCTTACACATGGCAAGAAACCTTGTGGTTGGCATGTTGTCCAACGTTCATTGTAGGAGAAACTAGCATTCACCCTGAGGCCCGCCTATTCTTGAGTGCGACGAGGGCATAAATATGCATTGTGACCCTCAGGGTGAGTCCTGTCCTCTAGTAAGTCCTCTCAGAGCCTGGATCACTAGATGTCATAATGGGCTTGACATAGCCCTACGCCCCAATTTTTAACCAGATTTCTGGTTGTTCAGTCACCCCTCCCCAGAGCTCTACTCTGGAATTCCTCATGTGGTGGGACAAAGGAGGTTAAAAAATGAAACAAAACAAAGCAACAACAACAACAAAAAAAACGACTTCTTCCATCCCAAGAATGACCCCAACCTCTTTGGAAGGGGCCAAATCGCCAGAGAGTAAGACTCGTCCATTTCCCATGAAGTCACCCGGAAACTTCACGACCATGAGTGACATGATATGCAGAGACAAAAACATGAGCAATAGCCTCACACTCGCCCTTTTTTCATATACCGAAATGTTCTCCTCATGGTCTGTAGATCAGTCCTGCCCTACCTATGACCCGAAACAGAAGTCGAGTTTGTGTTTTCAGACAACTGTCCAAACAGCCCTGGCCTACACGCCCTATAGGCTCAGGCCCCTGAAGCCAAACCTGAGGACTGTTCTTGCCCTCGCAAGGGAATTGTGTGAGCCCATTCCAATGGCGACAACGCAACTAAAAGTATAAACCTTTAAATTCCCTGAGGCCATCCCATAGTGTTGGCTTCCAAGGACAAACACGGGCAATCTGAGTTCATCTGAGCACCTACCTGCACTCTGACCCATAGATAGATGTCGCCCGAGGTAAAAAGAAACCAACAGGCCCCTAGGCACTAATCGGATCCATTGCTTTGGTTTCCAGGCATCTCTCCTCAGAGGCCTGGATTTCAATACCAGAATATGGCTGTTTCTTGACTCACCCATCAGAACAAATCTCCTCTACACATGGGAAACTTGCATGGTGGACCTGTGTCAAACCTCTGTTTAGGAGAAGCCTTCAGGGCCCTAGTGCCACCGCTTAATGCCACAGTCTCCATAGACACAAAAACATATTAGGACCCATCCACAGGAGAGTCCATTTAAACTCAGCCTCCTCGGTTGCTCCCCGAGATCCAACAGATCTAGCCTGTCTTGTAGCTAGGAGAATATTGGAATGCGAGGTGGGCTACCCAGCCATCCATCCTTAGAACCCTGCTCAGAATCGTTGGCCTGGAGCCAACCAACTGGTCTCAATTGTCCCACAGTAGAATCTTTGCAGTTTGGAGCTTCTCACAACTCCCATGGTGGGAAAACCCCCACGGCCTCGTGATTCCCCCCCTTTATGAAGGGGCCATCAGGGACAGAAAGTCAAACCTGAGGCATCGTCTGATGCTCAACCTGACTTCAGGTGCAAGAGATCTCGATTCAGGTCTGTAGATTGTGCCTGCCATGTCCTCACACATAAAACCTAAGCTTAGCTTGTGTTCTCGGAGTTCCGTCCTCAGACTACCGGCCCATAAGCCCTCCAGTTTGGCAATCCAGAAGTACAATGCGGCACTCTGCCTGCTCCCTGGAAGAAGAACATTGCCCTCTGGGGCTACGCAGAAACCCCAAATGAGGATCAACCTGCACGCCATTTGGCTGTACACCAAATATATAGGCTGAGGTGGGCACAATTGCCCATTCTGACACAGCCTGAGCCTGGAACTCCTGGCCTCACCCAGACAGCTGGCCACACACTGAGCACATCGGACCCGCCATGGCCATAGGTCGTCATCTCTACCCAACCTCGGTTTTCAGGCTTCAGAACCTTGACCTTATCTCCAATCACTGCCCAGGTTTGAAAATGTTGCAGAAATCCGAACTCGTTCCCTTGGCAAGAAACCTCGTGGTTGGCATGTTGTCCAACTTTCAGTGTAGTTGAAACCAGTGTGGCACATGAGACCCAGCCCACGCTTGAGGGCCACATTGGTCTCAAACACACATTGTGACCCTCAGCCTGAGCCCGGTCCTCAGGCAAGGCCTCTCAGTGGCTGCATGAAGAAAGAGCTTATTGGGCTTGCCATGCCCCTAGACCCCAAATTTTAACCAAGTTCGGGTTGTCCCTTCACTCTTGCCCAGGGCTCTGCTTTGGAATTCCTCTTTTGGTGGGACACCTCAGGTAACAAACCTTAAAGGAGTCCTCCCATTCCACAGATTCACGAAAAATAATTGGGATAGGGCCAAATCCACAGAGAGGAAGATTCGTCCATGGCTCATGAGGCCTCCCCGACATTCCACGGCCATCGCTGATACAAAATCCAGAGACAAAAGCCTAAGCAAGCGCCTCAGACTCGCTCTTTCTTCATATCCTGAAGAGTTCTCATGATTTGTAGTTCGGCCGTGCCATACCTACGTCCCCAAACCTAAGCTGAGTTTGTGTTTTTTGAGTTCTGTCCTCAAAGTCCTGGGCCACACACCCTCCAGGCTGGGCCCCTGGAACCACACATTAGGACTGTGCCGTACCAATCCATGGGAATTCTGCCCATTCCATTATCCAAAACCATACAAATTAGGAGAAACCTCCAAATTCCCTGAGGCCATACCAATGGTGTAGGTTGTCCGGGACAAAAAAGGGCCGTCTGACACCAGCTGAGCATCTACCACCACTCATACCATAGATGGATGTCCCCAGAGAAGAAGATTGACCAGACAGGACCCCAGGCCATAATGGGATCCATAGCTTTGGTTTACAGGCATGTCTCCTCAAAAGCCTGGTTTCCAATACCAGCTGAGGGCTTTTCCTGAGGCACCCATCAGAACAAATCTCGTTTACACATGGGAAACTTGCATGTTGGAGCTCTCTCAAAGCCTCTGGTTAGAAGGACATTTCAGGTTCCCGGTGCCAGCGCCTCATTCCAAGGTCTCCATGGAGACACACCCACATTAGGACCCATCCACAGGAGAGTCCATTTCAACTCAGCCCCCTCAGTTGCTCCCCCTGATCCAGCAGATCTAACCCGTCTTGTCGCTAGGAGATGATTGGAATGAGAGGCAGGCTTCCCAGCCATCCATACTTAGAACCATTCTCAGAATGATGCTGTATGGGAAGTCCTGGAGCCAACCAACAGGTCTCAATAGTCCCGCAGAAGAATCTTTACTGTTTGGAGCATCTCACAACTCCCATCGTGGGAAAACCTCCATGGCCTCGTGATCCCGCCCCCTGCGCTTCATGAAGGGGCCATCAGGGACAGAAGCTCCAACCTGAGCGATCGTCTGATCCTCGCCCTCACTTCAGATGCAGGACATCTTGATTCAGCTCTGCAGAGTGTGCCTGCCGTGCCCTTGCCCAGAAACGTAAGTCTAGTTTGTGTTCTCAACTTCCATCCTCACATTCCTGGCCCACAAGCCCTCCAGTTTGGCAATTCTAGAACTACAAGGCAGCACTCTGCCTGCTTTCCTGAAGAAAAACTTTGCCCTCTGGGGCTACCCAGATTCCCCAAATGAGGATCAACCTGCATGCCACTTGACTGGACCCCAATTATACAGGCTGCCCTGGGCACTACTGCCCTTTCTGGCACAGCCTGAGACTGAACCTCCTGGCTCGCACCCACCCAGCTAGCCACACACTGAGCACATCGGACCCGCCATGGCCTTAGGTCATCATCTCTTTCCAACCTCGGTTTTCAGGCTTCAGAACCTAAACCTTATCTCCAGTCACCACCCAGGGTTGAACATGATACAGGAATCAGAACTCCTTCCCCATGGCAAGAAACCTTGTGGTTGGCATGTTGTCCAACGTAAAGTGTAGTTGAAACCAGTGTGGCCCATGAGGCCCTGCAGATGCTTGAGGACCAAGTCGGTCACAAACATGCATTGTGACCCTCAACGTGAGCCCAGTTCTCAAGTAAGGCCTCTCAGCGGCTGGACCAAAAGACAGCATATTGGGCTTGCCATGCCCCTAGGCCCCAATTTTTAACCAGATTTCTGGTTGTCCAGTCTCCCCTCCCCAGGGCTCGGCTTTGGAATCCCTCTTTTGGTGGGACACCTGAGGTAACAAAACTGAAAGGACTCCTCCCATCCCACAGTTTGACCCAAAACAATTGGAATCGGGCCAAATCCACAGAGCGGAGGACTCGTCCATGGCCCATGAGGCCTCCCCAACATTCCACGCCCATCGTTGACACAAAATCCAGAAACAAAAGCCTGAACAAGTGCCTCACAATCTCTCTTTCTTCATATCCGGAAGAATTCTCCTCACGGTCTGTAGATTGGGCCTGCCATACCTACGTCCCTAAACCTAAACTGAGTTTGTGTTTTAGACTTCTGTCTCCACAGTCCTGGTGCACACACCCTGCAAGCTGGGGCCCCTGGAGCCACATCAAAACTGTGCCTTCCAACTCCAGGGGAATTCTGCCCATTCCATTGTCCATAATCATAAAATTAGGAGAAACCTCCAAAGTCCCCAAGGCCTTCACAATAGTGTAGGCCGCCTGGGACAAACAAGGGCCATCTGACACCAGCTGAGCATCTAACTCCACTAATACCTTAGATGGATGTACACAGAGAAGAAGATTCAACCGGACAGGCCCCTAGGCTCTAAACGGAGCCATTGCTTTGGTTTCCAGTTATCTCTCTTCAGAGGCCTATATTCCAATAACAGTATATGGGGGTTTCCTGAGGCACCAATCAGAACAAATCTCGTCTCCACATGGGAAACTTGTCCTTTGGAGATGTCTCAAAACCTCCGGTTAGGAGAATCCTTCAGGGCCCATGCACCAACGCCCCATTCCAAGGTCTCCATGGACACAAACCCACATTAGCATCCATCCTCAGGAGAGTCCATTTCAACTCAGCCCCCTTGGTTGCTCTGACAGAGCCAGCATATCAAACCTGTCTATTTGCTAGGAGACAACTGCAATGTGAGGCGGGCTTCCCATGCATCCATCCTTAGATCCCTGCTCTGGTGTCATTCTGTATGGTATGTACTGGAGTGATACAAAAGGTCTCAATTGTTGATCAGAAGGAATCCTTGTTGTTTGGAGCATCTCACAACTCCCATCGTGGGTAAACCTCCATGGACTGGAGAAGCTGTCCCCTTCATAAAGTGGCCAGAATGGACAGAAATTCAAACCTAAGCCTAGGTTTGAACCTCGCCCTGACTTCAGATTCATGATATCCCGATTCAGATCTGCAGAGGGTGCCTGCCGTGCCCTCGCCCAGAACCTACGCCTAACATGTGTTCTCAGACTTCCGTCCTCACACTCCCCGTCCACAAGGCATCCACTTTGGAAATTCCGGAGCCACAATGCAGCACTCTGCCTGTTCTCCAGAAGAAAAACATTGCCCTTGGGGCTACCCAGAAATGCCAAATAAAGATCAACCTGCACGGCACTCAGTTGTACCCCAATTATACAATCTACCCTGGGCACTAATGCCCTGTCTGACACAGCCCAAGCTTGGACCTCCCGACCAACACCCAGACAGCTGGCTCCACGCTGAGCATATCGGACCCAACATGGTCTTAGGTCGTCATCTCTTCCCAACCTCGGTTTTCAGACTTCACAACCTAGACCTTATCTCCAATCACTGCCCAGGGGTGAATGACATGCAGAAATCAGAATTAATACTTCCCCATGGCAAGAACTCATGTGGTTGACATGTTGACTATCATTCAGTGTAGGAGAAACAAGCATGCACCATGAGTCCCCACCCATGCTTGAGTACCACGAGGGCATAAACACGCATTGTGACCCTCAGCATGAGTTCTGTCCTCAATGAAGGCCTCTCAGTGGCTGGACCATTAGAAGGCATATTGGGCTTGCCATGCCCCTAGGCCCGTATTTTTAGTTAGATTTCTTGTTGTCCAGGGCTCTGCTCTGGAATCCCTCTTTTGGTGGGACACCTTAGTTAACAAAACTGAATCCCACAGATTAACCCAAAACAATTGGGATCTGGCCAAATCCACAGAGAGAAAGACTCTTCCATGGCCCATGAGGACTCCTTGACATTCCACAGCCATCATTGACACAAAATCCAGGGGCAAAAGCCTGACAAGTGTCACACTTTCACCCTTTATTCATATCCCAAAAAGTTCTCCTCATAGTCTGTAAATCGGACCTGCCATACCTACGTCCCCAAAGCTAAGCTGAGTTTGTGTTTTCAGACATCTGTCCCCACAGTCCTTGCCCACACACCCTCAAGGCTGGGCTCTTGGAGCCACACATCAGGTCTGTGCCTGCCCACTCCACAGGAATTCTGCCCATGCCATTGTCCATAATCATACAATTTAGGAGAAACCTCCAAAGTCCCCGAGGCCATCCCTATAGTGTAGGCCGCCCGGACAAACAGGAGCGGTCTGACACCAGCTAAGCAACTACCTCCATTTCATAAAATAGACAGATGTCGACAGAGAAGAAGATTGAACCAGAGAGGCTCCTAGGACCTAATTGGATGCATTGCTGTGGTTTCTATGTATCTCTCCTCAGAGGCCTGGTTCTAATACCAGCATATGTGGGTTTCCTGAGTCACCAATTAGAACAAATATTGTCTCCACATGGAAAACTTGCTCTTTCGAGTTGTTTCAAAATCTCCGGTTAGAATCCTTTAGAGCCCTGGGGCCACCACCCCATTCCAACGTCCTCATGGACACAAACACACATTAAGACCCATCTTCAGGAGAGTCCATTTCAACTCAGCTCCCACGATTGCTCCTGCATAGCCATCAGATCGTACCTGTCTTGTGGCAGGGAGACAATTGGTGTAAGAGGCAGTCTGCTCAGGCATCCATCCTTAGAACCTGGCTCTGGAGTCATTCCATATGGGATGTCCTGGAGCCATCCAACAGTTCTCAATTTTCCCGCAGAAGGAATCCTTGCAGTTTGGAGCATCCCACAACTCCCAACGTGGGAAAACCTCCATGGCCTCGAGATTCCACCCCTTTGATGAAGGGGCCATCATGGACAGAAACACCAACCTGCGCCTAAGTCTGATCCTCGTCCTGACTTCAGATGAATGAGATTTTGATTCGGATCTGCAGAGGGTGCCTGCCGTGCCCTCGCCCTGAAACTTAAGTTTAGCTTATGATCTCAGACTTACGTCCTCACACTCCTGGTCCCGACGCCCTCAAGTTTGGCAATTCTGGACCCACAATGCTGCACTCTGCCTGCCCACCAGAAGAAAAATGTTGCCCCAGTGAGCTTCCCTGACACAATAAATGAGGATGAACCTACATGGAACTCAACTGTACCCAAATTATACATTCTAACCTGGGCACTAATGCATTGTCTGACACAGCCTGAATCCATACCTCCTGAACAACACCCAGAAAGCTGACCGCACACTGAGCACATCGGACCCTCCATGACCTTAGGTTATCATCTCATCCCAACCTCGATTTTCTGGATTCAGAACTTAGATCTTATCTCCAGTCACTGCCCAGGCGTGAACATGATGCAGAAATCAGAATTCCTCCTTCCCCATGGAAAGAAACCTTGTGGTTCGTATGTTGTCCAAAGTTCAGTGTAGGAGAATCAAGCATGGCCCATGAGTCCCCGCCCATGCTTGATGCCTACATTGGGCACAAACATGCATTGTGACCCTCAGTGTGAGCACTGTACTCAAGTAAGACCTCTCAGTGGCTGGACCAAGGTACCCCATATGGGGATTGCCATGCCCTTAGGCCCCCAATCTTATACAGAGTTCGGGTTGTCCAGTCGCCCCTTCCCAGGGTTCTGCTCTGGAATCCCTCTTTAGTGGCACACCTGAGGTAAAAAAAAAAAAAAAAAAACAGAATGGACTCCTCCCATCCCACGGAATGACCCCAAAATATTGGGATCATCCAAATCCCCATAGAGGAAGTCTCACCCATGGTCCATGAGGACGCCCCTACATTCCACGGCCATCAGTGACACAAAATCCAGAGTCAAAAGCCTGAGCAAGTGCCTCACACTCACTCTTTGTTCATATCCTGATGAGTTCTGCTCAAGGTCTGTAGATCGGGCCTCCCATACCTATGTCCCCAAACCTAAGACGAGTTTCTGTTTTCAGACTTCTGTCCCCACAGCTCTGACCCACACACCCTCCATGCTTGAGCCCCTAGAGCCACACCTCAGGATTGTGCCTTCCCTCCCCAAAGGAATTCTGCCCATTTCATTGGCCACAAACTTGCAAATTAGGAGAAACCTCCAAAGTCAAAGTGGCCATCCCAATAGTGTAGACTGCCCAGGACAAATAGGGGCAATCTGACACCAGCTGAGGAACTACCTCCACTCAATCCCATAGACAGATGAACCGAGAGAAGAAGATTAAACCAGACAGGCCCCAGGCCCTAATCAGATCCATTGCCTTGGTTTCCAGGCATCTCTCCTCAGAGTTCTGGTTTCCAATACCAGCATATTGGGGGTTACTGAAGCACCAATGAGAACAAATCTTGTTTCCCCATGGGAAAAATGCTTCTTGGAGCTGTGTCAAAACCTCTGGTTAGGAGCATCCTTCAGAGCCCTGGTGCCACTGCCCCATTCCAAGGTCTCCATGGACACAATCCCACATTAGGACCGATCCTCAGGAGAATGCATTTCAACTCAGCCCCCTCGGCTGCTACATCATAGGCAGCAATCAAACGTGCCATTTCGCTAGGAGACAATTGGAAGGCAAGGCCGGATGCCCAGGCATCCATCCTTAGAACCCTGCTCTGCAATTGTTCCATATGGGATGTCCTGGAGCCATCCAATAGGTTTCAACTGACCCGCAGAAAATCCTTGTGGTTTGGAGCATCTCACTACTGCCATCATGGGAAAACACCAATGGCGGTGTGATGACCCCCCTTCATGAAGGGGCCATCATGGACAGAAACTCCAACCTGAGCCAATATATGAACCTCGCCCTGACCTCAGATGCATGAAATCTAAATTCAGCTCTGCAGAGTGTGCCTGCCATTTCCTCGCCCTGAAACCAAAGCAAAGCTTCAGTTCTCAGACTTACATCCTTGCATTCCTGGCCGCAAGGCCTCCAGTTTGGCAGTTCCGGAGCCAGAATGCAGCACTCTGCCTGCCCTCCAGAAGAAAGACTTTGCCTTATGGGGCTACGGAGAAACCCCAAATAATTATCTTCTGCATGCCACTCAACTGTACCCCAATTATACAGCGTATCTGGGCACGAATGCCCTGTCTGGCACAGCCTGAGTGCAGACCTCCTGAACGACACCTAGAAAGCTGGCCCCAAACTGAACACATCGGACCCGCCATGTCCTTAGGTCGTCATCTCTTCCAAACCTCGGTTTTCAGGCTTCAGAACCTAGACCTTATCTCCAATTAGTGCCCAGAGGTGAACGTGATGCAGAAATCAGAACTCCTCCTTCCCCATGGCAAGAAACCCTGAGGTTGGCATGTCCAAGGTTCACTGTAGGAGAAACCTGCAAGCTCAATGAGGTCCCGCCCAACATTGAGGACCACCTTGGGCACAAACACACATTGTGACCCTCAGCATGAGTCCACTATTCAAGTAACGTCTCTCAGTGGCTGGACCAAGAATCTGCATATGGGCTTCCCATGCCCATAGGACCCCAGGCCTAACCAGAGGGTGGGTATTCCAGTTGTATGTACCCAGTGCTCTGCTCTAGAATCCCTCTATTGTGGGGACACATGAGGCAGAAAACAGGACTCCTCCCTTCCCACAAAATGACCCCAATCTCTTGGGAGCCGGACAAATCACCAGAGAGGGAGACTTCCATGGCCCATGAGACCATGCTTACATTAAATGACCATCATGAATACAACATCCAGAGACATAAGCCTGAACGACCGCCTCTCACTCGCCTTACTTTCTAATCACAATGAGCTCCCCTCACGGACTGTAGATCACTCCTGCCATAACCTCAGCCCCAAACCTCAGCCGAGTTTGTGTTTTTGGATGTCTGTCCCCACAGCCCTGGCCCACACAGCCGCCAGGCTGGGGCCTCTGGAGTCACACCACAGGACTGTCCTGCTCTCTCCAAGGAGACTATGCCCATTCCATTGCCCATAACCCCACAGAATAGGAGAAACCTCAAGGCCCCCGAGGACATCCCACTACTATAAGCCTCTCTGGACAAAGGCATCCCGACACTAGCTGAGCAACTACCTCCATGCAGAAACACAGACAGATGTCGGCAGAGACAGTAGATTGAACCAGACAGGCCCCTGGGCCCTAATCTGAACTCTTGCTTTGGTTTCCAGGTGTCACTCCTCAGAGGCCTGGGTTTGAAGACCAGCATCTGGGGCTTTCCTGAGACACCAAACAGAACAACTATCGTCTCCACATGGGAAGCTTCATTGTTGGAGCTGTGTCAAACCCTTCGGTTTGGAGAAACCTGCAGAGTCCCTGAGCCACCGCCACATTCCAAGGTCTCCATGGCCACCAACCCACAGTATGACTCATCCTCAGGAGAGTCCATTTCTACTCAGCCCTCTGAGAAACCCGCCCAAGAGCCTGCAGATTGAGCCTGCCTTGCCCCAAGCAGCCAGTGGGAATGTGAGGTGGCATTTGCAGACATTCATGCTTAGACCCCTTCTCTCGAGTCTTTCTGTAGGGGTCATCCTAGAACCATCTCATAGTACTCGACTGTCCTACAGAGGAAACCTTGATGTTTGGGGCAGCTCATAACTCCCAGCGTTGGGAAACCTCCCTGGCCTCATGACGCCCCCACCCCCTTCAGGAAGGGGCCATAATGGACACAAACTCCAACCTGAGGCAACGTCTGATACTCGCCCTGACCTCAGATGCAGGAGATCTTGATTCAGTCTCTGCAGAGTGGGCCTGCCATGCCCTCGGCCCCAAACCTAACGCTAGCTTGTGTTTTCAGACTTCCCTCTTCACACTCCTGGCAAACAAGCCCTCCAGACTGGGAATTCCAGAACCACAACACAGTTTTCTGCCTGCCCACCAGAAGAAAAACGTTGCCCTATGGGGCTCTCCAGAAACCACAAATGAGAACCAACCTGCTCTGGCCTCGACCGCACCCTAACTGTAAAAGCTACCCTGGTCAGTATTGCTCTGTCTGACACAGCCTGACGTCCCGACAGACAAGGAAACAGCTGGCTGCACACTAAGCACATCAGACAGGCCATGGCCTTATGCTGTCATCTCTTCCCAACCTGGGTTTTCAGACATCTGACCCTAGATATTATATCAAATCCTGGCAAACGTGGGTAACTGAAGCACAAATCAGATCTTCTCCTTCCCCATGGCTGGAAAGCTTGCTGTTGTCATGGAGTCATACCTTCAGTGTAGGAGAAACCTTCATGGCCCCTGAGGCCAAGCCTAAACTTGAGTGCCTCCTTGGGTACAAACTCGCATTGGGACCATCAGCATGGGCCCCATGTCGAAGTAAGGTCTCTCAGGGCCTGGACTAAGAGCCCGCATATGGGGCTTGCCACGCCCCTATGATCCCAATCTTCACAAGAGCTCGAGTATTCCATTTGCTCGAACCCAGGACTGTGATCTGGAGTCCCTCTCCTGGAAGAACACCTGAGCCAGACAGCAGGACTCCACCCTTCCCACAAAATGTCCCCAAAATCTTAAGAGCTGGACCAACTCCTCAGAGAGGGAGACTCTTCCATAGCCCCTGAGGTCACCCCTACATTCCACGGCTATGGGAGACAAAACATCCAAAGACAAAAGCTTGCGTGACTGCCTCCCATTTGCCCTTCTTTCATAAGCTGAGGATCTCCTCTCACGGTCTGTGGGTCCATCCTGCAATGCTCTCGGCTCCGCACCCAAGCCGAGTTTGTGTTTTCAGACTTCTGTGCCCACAGCCCGGACCCACACACCCTCCAGGCTAGGGCCTATGGAGACACACTGAAGGACTGTGCCAGTCCTCTCCAAGAAAACTGTACCCAATCCATTGGCCACAACCCTAGAGATTAGGAGAATCCAATAAGGTCTCCAAGGCCATGCCTTGGCCATGGACTAAGAGGGGCACTTTGACACCAGCTGAGCAACTATCTCCACATAGATACTCAGACAGTGTCCCCAGAGACAGAAGATTGAAACGGACAGGCATCTAGGCTCTAATCTGAACCCTAGCTTTGGTTTCCAGGTGTCTCTACTCAGAGAACTGGTTTGAAGACCAGTATCTGGGGCTTTTCTGAGGCACCAAAGAGAACCTGTCTCATCTCCACATAGGGATCTCTTTTTTATTGGAGCAATATTACACCCTTCGGTTAGGCGAATACTTCATGGCCCCTGAGCTGCCAACATATTCCAAGGTCTCCATGCACACAAACCCACATTATGACCCATCCGCAGGAGAGTCCATTTCAATTCAGCCCCCTAGTTAGCTCGCCCCAGAGCCAGTAGTTCAAACATGTCTTGTCACAAAGAGCCAATGGGAATGTGAGGTATGCTGTACAGGCATCCATCCTTCGAATCCTGCTCTCCAGTCTTTCCGTATGGGACATCCTGGAGCCATTCAACAGGACTCGACTGTCCAGCAGATGGAAAGCTCGTGGTATGGGTCAACGCACAAACTAGAGTTTGTGCTGGTGTCTAAGGTGCTGTGCAGGATTCTCCAATCTTGAGGGTTTGGCACAGGTCGAAGGGCATGGTTTCCTACTGGGGACAGGAGATATTCTATTGTGTGGCTCAGGGACCACCTGTTGTATCCTAAGTTGGTATTTCAGAACAGGACCCTGAGGACAGATGCCTGAAAACCTAATCTAGTGTTCCAATGACGTCCTAGGAGCATGTCAGGTACAATCTTCTGACCCAGGAACATTGAAATGGCTGTCTGCTTGGATGTAGGTGATCAGGGCGTTTCAGACTGGCATTTGTGTCCAGTGCTGCCGACAATATTGGGTCGGGCTCAGGGCTCTTGCGTGTTTCTCCTAAACTGGAAGGTTTGGGCAGGTTTGACGGTCACAGTTTCCTTGGGGATGGCAGGCCCAGTCATGTGTTGTGGATCCAGAGACCCTGTCCTGGAGGGCATATGAGCCATGGTTTTGGGAGAGAAGTCTGCAAACACAAATGTGGGTTATGGTTAGTGGAAAGGTGATCACAGGCCCAATGAGTAGACCTGGAGTGCAGCTTGTCAGGAGTAATTAGGGTGACTGGAAGGCAGTAGCACAGGCTTTTCTCTCTATATTGTGTGTCCAGGATGGCCTTGGAATGCAGGTATAGTCTCATGGGTCCATGGGAAACGTTTTCTCTCTATGGATCTGTGCAGCTCATAGTTTGGTGGCTTTTTTGGGGAAGGGAAGAGTGTTGTTTTCCATCTTATGGGTGCCCCAAAACAGGGATTCCAGATACAGGCTCTTTTTCTGGGCATCTGGGACTTCCCACCAAGGGTTAGGATTTGCACCTAGGGGTGTATGAGGCCTGCAATGCGGGATCATGATGGTGCAACTGAGAGGGATTGTTTGAAAGCTTGCTCAGGCTGAGTCTCACAATGCCTGTTTGCTCCCATGGCGGCCCTCAGGAGTGGGAGTGGTCTCATTGGTCATATATCTGGCTCCCTCTTAGAGAGTTGGACACCCAACCCAATAGCCATATGTCCTGCCATGAGGAAGGATGAGTTCTCTTCTGTCAGGTTCCTCTGTGCTTCAGCTTGCCCCATTGGCAGGGTTTCCAGCAAGGTCTCGAGATAGGTGTCTGAATACCAAGGATGGGTGGAGATGACGTACTTGGGCCATAGCAATACCAAATGCTAGATATGAGGCCTAAAACTCGGTCGGGGCTCAGGCTCTGTCAGACACAGCGCTAGTGGCCATGGCAGCCTTTATATCAGAGTAGATTCGAGGGCGGAGCAGATTGATCCTCATGTGGAGTTTCTTGGGAAGATTCCCAGGCATTTGTTCATTCAATAGGGAAGGCAGAATGCTGTGTTGTGGCTCCAGGTTTCCCAATCACGAGAGCTTGGGAACCAGTCAGTTTTGGGTGGAATTGTAAACAAAAGCTATGGTTCAATTCAGTGCCAAGCAGAAGGCAGTTCCAATTTGTAGCAGTTTACTCGAGACATCCAGCACTGGAATAAGGGTGGATGTCAGATGCTTGCTCACACTAGAGTTTTTGTCTATGATGACCGACAAGTGGAGGGGTGGTATAAAGAGGCCATGGAGGAGTTCACATGCTGAGGCCTGTGAACTGCTGCAAAAAGTAACATTTTTTTTGTACAGTGTAGGTGAAGTCTGGTTTGTTTACTCTAGGTTTCCCCATGTGGAAAGTTTGTGAAGAAGAGCTCTCCGGCATGGATGCCAGGAAAGCACACCTCCATTGACAATTGCAGCTGAGGAACATGGCAGATTCGTTCTGGTGGCTCTGGGACAAAGTGCCAAGGCCTTGAGTTGACATGGGATCTCTTGCAGATGGGTCACAATGCTTGTTTGTTACCAGGGAGAACTTAGAATGTGCTGGTTGCTAAGGTGCCATGCAGGATTCTCCTACCCTGAGGGTTTGGCACAGGTCGAAGAGCATGGTATTCTTCTGGGGACAGGGGATGTTCTGTCGTGTGGCTCAGAGACCACATGATGTGTCATAGATTGGTATTTCAGAACAGGCCCCTGAGGACAGATGCCTAAAAACCTAATGGGGTTCCATTGAGAGCCTAGGGGCATTTTAGGTTCAATCGTCTATCTCACGATCATTGACTTGGCTATTTCCCTGGATGTAGGTGATAAGGGTGTTTCAGACTGCGCATTTCCATCCCGAGTGGCCGGCAATATTGGTGTGGGCTCAGGGGCCACACAGGTTTCTCCTAATCTGGAAGGTTTGGGCAAATCTGATATGCACAGTGTCCTTGGGGTTGGCAGCCAGAGTTCTGTGGTGTGGCTCCAGAGATAACATTCTGGTGGGCATGTGAGCCATGGTTTTGGGAGAGAAGTCTGCAAACACAAATACAAATTAGGGTGAGTGGCGAGGTGATCACAGGCCCAATGCGTAGACCTGGAGGGAAGCTCCTCATGAACTATAATTAGGGAGACTGGAAGGCAGTAGCACAGGCTTTTCTCTTTGGATTGTGTGTCCAGTATGGCCTTGGAATGCAGGTGTGGTCTCATGGGTCCATGGGAGTCTTTTACTCTCTATGGATCCTGGTGGCTCTCCATAGTTTGGTGGCTTTTTCGGGGAAGGGGAGAGTGATGTTTTCCACCTTACGGGTGCCACAAAACAGGGATTCCAGAGACGGGCTCTGGTTCATGGCATCTGGGACATCACAACATGTGCTAGGATTTGGGCTTAGGGGCATATTAGGCCTGCAATGCGGGTTCATGGTGGTGCAACAGAGAAGGATTGTTTGAAAGCATGCTCAGGCTGAGGGTCACAAGGCCTGTTTGCCTCCAGGGCATCCCTGAGGAGTTTGTGTGGTCTCACTGGACTTGTAAATGACTCCCCCTTTCAGGGTTGAACACCCATCCTAACAGCCAAGTTTCCTGATATGAAGAAGGAGGAGTTCTCTATTGTGCTTCAGGATGCCCCATTGTCAGGGATTCCAGCAAAGTTCTGGGGACAGGTGCCTGAATACCAAGGATGGGTAGAGATGAAATACTTGAGCCATGGCAATCCCAAATGCTAGATGTGGGGCTCAACTCTGGTGACTGACACTAGGTCTGGGCTCAGGCTCTGTCAGACACAGCACTAGTGGCCAGGGCAACCTATAAATCAGGGTCCCTCCGATATAGGGCCGAGCAGATTGATCCTCATGTGGGGTTTCTGGCCAGACTCACCAGGCACTTGTTTCTATCGGGAAGGCAGAATGCTGTGTTGTGTCTCCATAATTCGCTATCAAGAAGGCTTGGGGACCAGTCGGGTGAGGAAGGAATTGTAAACACAAGCTACAGTTCAATTCACTGCCAAGCGGAAGGCAGTTCCTGTGTCCAGCAGCTTTTTCGAGATATCCAGCACCTTAGTAAGGGAGGACGTCGGATATTTGCTCACACTGGAGTTTGTGTCTATGATGACTGACAAATGGAGGGGTGGCGTCAAGAAGCCATGGAGGGATTTTCACGTTGAGACTCATGAGCTGCTCCAAATAGCAAGGTTTTGTTCTACTGGACAGGTGGAGTGTGGTTTATTTGCTCCAGGGTCCCCCATGTGGAAAGTTTGGGTAGCAGAGCTCTACCGCATGGATGCCTGGAATGTTCAACTTCATTGACCATTGCAACTGAAGAACATGGCAGCTTTATTCTGGTGTCTCTGTAGCAAAGTACCAAGTCCTTGATTTGACATGGAATCTCTTGCAGATGGGCCACACAGCTGGTTTGTTACCAGGTAGATCTTAGAATGTGCTGGTGGCTTAGTAGTTGTGCAGGAATCTACTACTCTGGGATTTTGCACAGATTGTAGGGCACGGTTTCCTTCTGGGGACAGGAGATGTTCTGTTGTGTGGCCCAGGCACCACATGTTGTATCATAAGTTCGCATTCTAGAACAGGCCTCTGAGGACACATGTCTGAAAACCGAATCAATGGTTCCAATGACGTCCTAGGGGCATGTTAGGTTCATTATTCTGACTCAGGACCATTGACTTGGCTGTGTTCCTGGATGTAGGGGATCAGGGTATTTCAGACTGTGCATTTGTGTTCAGAGCGGCCGCCGAAATTGGGGTAGGCCCAGAGGCCTTGTAGGTTTCTCCTAATCTAGACAGTTTGGGCAACTGTGATGGAAACAGTTTCCTTGTGGATGGCAGGGACAGTCCTGCAGTGTGGATCCAGAGACCCCATCCTGGAGGGCATGTGTGCCATGGTTTTGGTAGATAAGTCTGCAAACACAAATTTGAATTAGGGTGAGTGGCGAGGTGATCACAGGCCCAATGCATATACCTTGAGAGCAGCTCATCTGGAACTGTAATTAGGGTGAATGGAAGGCAGTAGCACAGGCTTTTCTCTCCGGATTGTGTGTCCAGGATGGCCTCGGAATGCAGGTGTGTTCTCATGGGTCCATGGGAGACATTGCTTCTCTATGGATCCTGGTGGCTCCTCATAATTTGGTGACATTTTTGGGGAAGGGATGAGTGCTGTTTTCCATCTGAAGGGTGCACCAAAACAAAAATTCCAGAGATGGTCTCTGGGTCTGGGTACCTCGAAAATCCCACCAAGTTTTATGATTTGAACCTACAGGCATACCAGGCCTGAAATGAGGGATCATTGTGGTGAATCTGAGAGGGATTTTTTGAAAGCATGCTCAGGGTGAGGGTCACAATGCCTGTTTGTGCCAAGGGTAGTCCTCAGGAGTGTGTGTGGTGTCATTGATGTTGTAACTGGCTCCCCCTTTGAGGGTAGAACACCCATCCCAAAAGCCAGGTTTATTGCCATGGGGAAAGAAGAGTTCTCTATTGTGCTTCAAGTTCCCTAATTGGCAGGGATCCCTGCCAAGGTCTGGGGACAGGTGCCTGAATATCAAGGATGGGTAGAGATGACATACTTGGGCCATGGCAATCCCAAATGCTAGATATGGGGCCTGCTCTCTAGTGGCTGAAACTCAGTCGAGCTCAGGCTCTGTCAGACACGGCACTAGTGGCCATGGCAGCCTATAAATCGGTGTTGACTCGAGGGCCGACCTGATTGATCCTCATGTGGGTTTTCAGGGCAGACTCACCAGGCATTTCTTCATTCGATGGGGAAGGCAGAATGCTGCGTTGTGGCCCCAGATTTCCCTATCAAGAGGGCTTAGGGACCAGTCAGGTGAGGATGGAATTGTAAACACAAGCTATGGTTCAATTCAGTGCCAAGTGGAAGGCAGTTCCAATGTGCAGTGGTTTATTCAAGACATCCAGCACCGGGATAAGGGTGCATGTCAGATGTTTGCTTAGACTGGAGTTTGTGTCTTGATGACCGACCAATGGAGTGGTGGCATCAAGAGGCCATGGAGCAGTTTGCACGCTGAGGCCTGTGAGTTGATCCAAACATAAGGTTTCCTTCTACTGGACAGGGGAGGTCTGGTTTGTTTACACCAGGTTCCCCCATGTGCAAAGTTTGGGTAGCATAGTACTCGCACGTGGATACTGGAAAGCACACCTACATTGACCATTGCACCTAAGGAACATGGCAGGTTCTTTCTGGTTGCTCTAGGGCAAAGTACCAAGGCCTGGTTTCTAATGAAGTTGGGTCACAATGCAGTTTTGTTACCACGGAAATCTTACTATGTGCTGGTGGCTAAGGGGCCATGTATGATTAGTCTATCCTGATGGTTTGACACCGGTCGAAGAACACGGTTTTTTTCTGGGTTTCGGAAATGTTCTGTTGTGGGGCTCACGGACCAAATGTTGTATCATAAGTTGGAATTCCAGAACAGGCCTCTGAGGACAGATGCCTAAAAACTTCATCTAGGGTTCCAATGAAGTCCAAGGGGAATTTCAGGTTCAATCATCAGACTCAGGACCATTGACTTCGGTGTCTGCCTATATGTAGGCAATCAGGGTGTTTCTGACTGTGCCTTTGTGTACAGAGTGGCCTCCAATATTGGGGTGGGCTCTGGGGCCTTGCAGGTTTCTCCTAATCTTGAAGGTTTAGGCAAATTTGTGGGCACGGTTTCCTTGGGGGTGGCAGGCACAGTCCTGTGGTGTGGCTCCAGAGACTCCATCGTGGAGGGCATGTAAGCCATGGTTTTGGGAGAGAAGTCTGCAATCACAAACTCGGATTAGGTTGAGTTGCGAGGTGATCGTAGGCCCAATGCATAGACCTGGAGGGCAGATCGTCAGGAACTGTAAATCACGTACCTCGAAGGCACTAGCACTGGCTTTTGTATCTGGATTGTGTGTCCATGATAGCCTTGGAATGCAGGTGTGTTCTAATGTTTCCATGAGAGTATTTTCCTCTCTACGGATCCTGGAAGCTCCCAATAGTATGGTGGCTTTCTCGTTTGAATGGAAGAGTGCTGTTTTCAATCTTAGATGTTCCCTAAAAAGGGATTCCAGAGAAGGGCTGTGAATCTGGGTGCTTGGAAAATCCCACCAGGATTAGGATTTGGGCCTAGGGGAGTACCAGGCCTACAATGTGTGACTTGGAGGTACAACTGAGAGCGTTTGTTTGAAAGCATGCTAGTCTGAGTGTCACAATGCCTGATGTGATTAGGGCAGCCCTTATGAGTGGGAGTTGTCTCCTTGGCCATGCAGCTGGCTACCACTTTAATGTAGGACACCCATCCCAACTACCAGGATTCCTGCCATGGAAAAGGAAGAATTCTCTATTGTGCCTCAGGTTCCCCCATTAGAAGGTATTCTAGCAAATGTCTGGGGACAGATGCCTGAATACCAAGGATGGGTAGAGATGAGGGACCTGAGACATGGCCAGTCTCACATGCCTGACTCTCTGAGTAGCTGACATGAATTGAGCACTCAGGCTCTGTCAGAAACAGAACTAGTGGTCAGGGCTGAGTGTGAATCAGGGATCCCTCAAGGGCTGAGCAGATTGATCCTCATGCAGAGTTTCTGGGCAGAATCACCATGCCCTTCTTCTTTCTAAGGGGAAGGCAAAAAGCTGCGTTGTGGCCCCAGAATTCCCTATCAAGCGGGCTTGGGGACCATTAGGGTGAGGATGGAATTGTAAACTCAAGCTAAGGTTCAATTCAGTGCCAAGCAAAAGGCAGTTCCATTGTGCAGTGTCTGATTCCAGATATCCAGCACCTGAGTAAAGGTGAAAGTCAGACATTTCCTCATGCTGGAGTTTATGTCTATGATGACCGATGAATGGAGGGGTGGCGTCAAGAGGCCATGGAGGATTTCACTTGCTGGGGCTTGTGAGATGCTTCAAACAGCAAAGTTTCCTTCTACCACACAGGGGGAGTCTGGTTTATTTGCTCCAGGGTCCCCCATGTGGAGAGTTTGGGTAGCAGAGCACTCCCACGTGGATGCCTGAAAAGCACACCTCCATTAAAATTGCAGCTGAGAAACATGGCCAATTCGTTCTGGTGGCTCTTGGGCGAATTACCAAGGCCTGGAGTTGACATGAAGTCTCATGAAGATGGGTCATAATGCAGGTTTGTTACCATGGAGACCTTACAGTGTGCTGGTGGCTAAGGGACCATGTAGGATTCATCTACCCTGAGGGTTTGACACTGGTCAAAGGGCACGGTTTCCTTCTCGGACCAGAGATGTTCTGATGTGGGGCTAACGGACCAAATGTATCATAATTTGGTATTGCAGAACAGGCCTCTGAGGATAGATGCCTGAAAATTTAATCTAGGGTTCCAATAAAATCCTAACGGAATGTCAGGTTCAATCCTCTGACTCAGTATCATTGACTTCAATGTCTGCCTAGATGTAGGTTATCAGGGTGTTCCAGACTGTGCATTTGTGTACAGAGTGGCAACCAGTATTGGGGTGGGCTCAGGGGCCTTGCAGGTTTCTCCTAATCTGGAAAGATAGGGCAATTTGATGGGCACAGTTTCCTTGGCAATGGTGGGCACAGTCCTGTGGTGTGGCTCCAGAGACCCCATGCTGGAGGGCATGAGAGCCATGGTTTTGGGAGGGAAGTCTGCAAACACAAATGTGGGTTAGGTTTAGTGGCGAAGTGATTGTAGGCCCAATGCATACTCCTGGAGGGAAGCTCCGTGTGAAATGTAAATCGCATGCCTCAAAGGAGGTAGCACAGGCTTTTTTATCTGGATTGTGTATCCACGATGGACTAAGAATGCAGGTGTGGTCTCAGGTGTCCATGGGTGATATTTCATCTCAAGTATCCTGGCGGCTCCTTATAATGTGGTGGCTTTCTCAGAGAGGAAAGAGTTCTGTTTTCCATATTAAGGGTGTCCCATAACAGGGATTGCAGAGAAGTGCTCTGGCTCTGGGCACCTGGAAATACCCACCAAGGGTTATGATTTGGGCATAGGGACTTACCAGGCCTCCAATGCAAGTCCTGGAGATACAACTGAGAGCGTTTGTTTGAAAGCATGCTCAGGCTGAGGGTCACTATGCAAGCTTTTGCATAGGGTGGCCCTCAGGAATGGGGGTGGTCTCAATGGCCATTCAGTAGGCTAACACTCTGAGTGTTGGACACCCTTCCGAACTTACAGGAATCCTGCCATGGGGAATGAGGATTTCTCTATTGTGATTCAGGTTCCCTCATTGGTAGGGATTCCAGGAAAGGTCTGGGGACACATGCCTGAATACCAAGGATGGGTAAAGATGACGGCTCTGTTCCGTGGCCAGTCTAACATGCGGGATATGGGCCCCGCCTTCTAGGTGGCTGACACGAGGTCGGGGCTTAGGCTCTGTCAGACACAACACTAGGGGCCAGGGCTGTCTATAATTCAGGGTTCCCTCAAGGGACAAGTAGATTGATCATAATGTGGAGTTTCTGGGCAGACTCACCAGGCCCTTCTTCTTTCTATTGGGAAGGCAGAATGCTGTGTTGTGGCTGCAGAATTCCCTATCATGAGGGCTTGTGGACCAGTAAGGTGAGGATGGAATTGTAAACCCAAGCTATGAATAAATTCAGTGACAAGCGAATGGCATTTCCAGTGTGCAGCGGCTGATTCGAATATCCAGCACCTGAGTAAGCGCAGACGTCAGATGTTTGCTCAAGCTGGAGTTTGTGTCTATAATGACCGACAAATGGAGAGGAGTTGAAAAGAGGTCATAGAGGATTTCCCACACTTGAGCTTGTGAGATGCTCCAAACAGACAGGTTTCCTTCTACAGGACAGGGCAGTCAGATTTGTTTGCTCGAGAGTCCCCCATGTGGAAAGTTTGGGTAGCAGAGCACTCCCACATGGATGCCTGGAAAGCACACTTCCACTGAACATTGCAGCTGAGGAACATGGCAGGTTCTTTCTGAAGGCTCTGGGGTGAAGTACCAAGGCCTGTAGTTGACATGGAATCTCATGAAGATGGCTCACAATGCTGGCTTGTTACCAGTGAGATCTTAGAATCTGCTGGTGGCTACGGGCCAAGTAGGATTCATTTACCCTGAGGGTTTGACACAGTTCCAAGAGCACGGCTTCCAACTAGAGAAAGGAGATGTTCTGTTGTGGGGATCAGGGACCATATGTTGTATCTTAAGTTGGTACTCCAGAACAGGTCTCTGATTACAAATGCCTGAAAACCTAATCAGGGGTTACAATGAGGTCATAGGAGCATGTCAGGTTCAATCTTCTGACTGAGAAACACTGACTTGGGTATCTGCCTGGATTCAGGTGATCAGCATATTTCAGAATGCACATTTGTGTCCAGAGGGGCCTCCAGTATTGGGGTGGGCTCAGGGGCCTTGCAGGTTTCTCCTTATCTCGAAGTTTTAGGCAAATGTGATGGACACATTTTCCTTGGGGATGGCAGGCACAGTCCTTTGGTGTGGCTCCAGAGACCCCATCCTGGAGGAAATATGAGCCATGGTTTCGGGATAGAAGTCTGTAAGCACAAACTCGGGTTAAGGTTAGCGGTGAGGTGATCGCAGGCCCAATGCATAGACCTGGAGGGCAGCTCGTCTGGAACTATAAATTAGTTGCCTTGAAGGTGGTAGCACAGGCTTGTGTATCTGGCTTTTGTGTCCAGGATGGCCTCGGAATGCAGGTGTGGTCTCATGGATCCATGGGAGATTTTTCCTCTGAAGGATCCTAGCGGCTCCCTATACTATGGTGGCTTTCTTGGCGAAGGGGAGAGTGCTATTTTACATCTTAGGGGTGTCCCAAAACAGGGATTCCAGAGACAGGCTGTGTTTCTGGTCCCCTGAAAAATCTCACCAGGTGTTAGGATTTGTGCGTAGGGGAATATCAGGCCTGCAAATTTGGATTCTGGAATGCAACTGAGAGTGTTTGTTTGAAAGCATGCTCATGTTGGGGGTCACAATGCCTGCTTGTGTCCAGGGCGGCCCTCATGAGTGGGCGGGTTATCATTGGCCATTCAGCTGGCTACCACTCTGAGGTCTGGAAACCCATCCCAAGAGCCATCATTCCTGCCATGGGGAAGGAGGATTTCCCTATTGTGCTTCTGGTTCCCCCATTGGCAGGGAATTCAGCAAATGTCTGGGGACAGATGCCTGAATCAAGAATGGGTAGAGATGACAGCCCTGGGACATGGCTGGTCTCACATTCTGGAGTTGGAGCCCAGTCTCTGGGTCCTGACACGAGGTCAGAGACGAGGTTCTGTCAGACTCAGCGCTAGTGGCCAGGTAAACCTATAAATGGGGTTCACTCGAGGGTCGAGTAGATTTATCCTCATGTAGGGTTTCTGGGCAGTCTCTCCAGGCTGTTTTTTCTTGCTATGGGGAAGGCAGAATGCTGTGTTGTGGCTTCAGAATTCCCTATCAAGAGAGCTTACTGAACACCAGGGTGAGGATGGAATTGCAAACCCAAGCTACTTTTTTTTTTTTTTCAAGATTTTATTTGTCAGAGAGCGAGCGAGAGCAAGCACAGGCAGACAGAGTGGAAGGCAGAGTCAGACGGAGAAGCAGGCTCCCTGCGGAGCAAGGAGCCTGATGTGGGACTCGATCCCAGGACGCTGGGATCATGACCTGAGCCGAAGGCAGCTGTTTAACCAACTGAGCCACCCAGGCGTCCCGCCAAGCTACTTTTAAATTCAGTGCCAAGCATAAGGCAATTCCAGTGTGTAGCAGCTGATTCAAATATCCAGCACTTGAGTAAGTGCAGATGTCAGTTGATTGCTCACGCTGAGTTAGTGTCTATGATGACCAACAAATGGATGGGTTGCCTCAAGAGGCCATGGAGGATTACCCACCCTCAGGCTTGAGATACTCCATACAGAAAAGATTCCTTTTACCGTACAGGGGAGTCTGGTTTGTTTCCTCCAGGGTTCCCCATGTGGAAAGCTGGTATCAGAGCACTCCCGCTGGATGCCTGGAAAGTACACCTACATTGACCATGGCAGCAGAGGAACATGGCAGTTTCATTCTGGTGGCTCTGGGCCAAAGTACCAAGGGCTGGAGTTGTCATGGAGTCTCATGAAGATGGGTCACAATGCTGGTATGTTGTCAGGGAGATCATAGAATGTGCTGGTTGCCAGGGGGCCTTGAAGGATTCATCTACCCAGAGTGTTTGACACAGGTCCAGAGCACAGCTTTCTTCTAAGGACAGGAGATGTTCTTTTGTGTGGCTCAGTGACCATATTGTATCATACATTGATATTCAGAACAGCCTTCTGAGTACAGATACCTGAAAACCTATTCTAGTGTTCCAGTGAATCCTAGGAGCATGTCAGGTTCAATCTTCTGTCTGAGGACCATTGACTTGGATATCAGCCTGGATGTAGGTGATATGGTGTGTCAGACTGTGCATTTGCGTCCAGAGTGGCCTCCAATATTGGGCTGGGCTTAGGGGCCTTGCAGGTTTCTCCTAATCTAGAGGGTTTGTTTAATAGTGACAATCACAGTTTCCTTCAGGAAGACAGGTACAATCCCGTGGTGTGGCTCCAGTTATCACAAACTGGAGGGCATGTGAGCCATGGTTTTGGGAGGGAAGTCTGAAAACACAAACTTGGGTTAGGGTTAGTGGCAAGGTTATCACAGGCCCAATGCATAGACATGGATGGCAGCTCTTCAGGAACTGTTAATCGGGTGACTCAAAGGCAGAATCACAGGCTTTTTTCTCTGTATTGTGTGCAGGATGGCTTCAGAATGCAGTTGTGGCCTCATGGGTCCATGGGAGATTTTTCCTCTCTAAGGATCCTGGTGGCTCCCAATAGTTGGTGGCTTTTTTGGGGAAGGGAAGAGTGCTGTTTTTCGTGTTAGGGGTGACCCAAAATATGGATTCCAGAGACGGACTCTGGGTTTGGTCCCCTGGAAAATCCCACCAAGTGTTAGGATTTGGGCCTAGTGGCTTACCAGGCCTGCATGCAGGATCCTGGAGGTGCAACTGAGAGGTCTTGTTTGAAATCATTCTCAGGCTGAGGGTCACAATACTTGCTTATGCCCAGGTGGCCCTCATGAGTGGGCATGGTCACATTGGCCATGCAGCTGGCTCCCACTTTGAGGGTTGGACAACCATCCCAACAGCCAGAATCCTGCCATGGGGAAAGAGGAGTTCTCTATAGTGCGTCAGGTTCCCCCATTAGCTGGGATTCCAGCAAAGGTCTGGGGACAGAGGCCTGAATACCAAGGATGGGTAAAGATGATGGACATGGGTCATGGCCAGTATCAAATCGTGGATATGGGCCCCGATCACTGGGTGGCTGACACTAGGTCTTGGCTCAGGCTCTGTCAGACACAGCACTAGTGCCCAGGGCAGCCTATAAATTGGGGTTCCCTCAAGTGCCGAGCAGATTGATCCTCATGTATGGTTTCTGGGCAGACTCACCAGGCCCTTCTTGTTTGTAAGGGGAAGGCAGAATGCTGTTTTGTGGCTCTAGAATTCACTATCAAGAGGGCTTGTGGACCAGGAGGCTGAGGATGGAATTGTAAACCTAAGCTATGGTTACATTCTGTATCAAGCGAAAGAAATTTCCAGTGTGCAATGTTTGAATCCAATATTCAGCACTTGAGTGAGGGTGGATGTCAGATATTTGCTCATGCTGGAGTTTGTGTCTATGATGACACAAAAATGGAGGGGTGGCGTCAAGAGGTTATGGAGGATTTCCCAATCTGGTGTTTTTGAGATGCTCCAAACATCAAGGTTTCCTTCTACCAGACAGGGGCAGTCTGATTTGTTTCCTCCATGGTTCCCCATGTCGAAAGATCGGATAACATAGATCTCCCACATGGGTGACTGGAAAGCACACCTTCATTGACCATGACAGCGAAGGAACATGGCATCTGGTGGCTTTGAGGCGAAGAAATAAAGACTGGATTGGACATGGAACCTCATGAAGATGGGTCAAAATGTTGGTTTGTTACCAGGGAGATCTTAGAATGTGCTGGTGGTTAATGGGCCATGCAGGATTCATCTAGCCTGAGGATTTGACACAGGCCCAAGAGCCCGGATTGCTTCTGGGGGCAGGAGATATTCTGTTGTGGGGCTCAGCGGCCATAGTTGTATCATAAATTGGTAATCCAGAACAGGTCTCTGAGGACAGAAGCCTGAAAACCTAATAAAGGGTTTGAATGAGGCCCTAGGGGAATGTCATTCAATCTTCTGACTCAGGATCATTGACTCTGGTGTCTGACTGGATGCAGGTGATGAGGGTGTTTCAGACTGTGCATTTGTGTCCAGAGTGGCATCCAATACTAGGGTTGGCTCAGGTTCCTTGCAGGTTTCTCCTTATATGGGGTTTTTGGACAACTGTGATGGGCAGTTTCCTTGGGGATTGCAGGAACTGTCCTGTGGTGTGACTCCAGAGACCCCATCCTGGAGGACATGTGCGCCATGATTTTGAGAGAGAAGTCTGCAAACACAAACTTAGGTTAGGGTTAGTGGCAAGGTGATCATAGTCCCAATCCATAGACCAGGAGGGCAGCAAGTCTGGAACTGTAAATCACGTAACTCAAAGGTGGTAGCACAGGTAATTGTATCTGGATTTAATTTCCAGAATGGCCTTTATTGCAGGTGTTGTCTCAAGGGTCCATGGGAGATTTCTCCTCTCAAGGATCCTGGCGGTTCTCAATAGTTTGTTGGATTTCTCCGGGAAGGGATGAGTACTGTTTTCCAGCTTAGGCGTGCCCCAAAACAGGCATTCCAGAGATGAGCTCTGGGTCTAAGTGCTTGGAAAATCCCACCAAGGGTTAATATTTAGGCCTAGGGCCATACCAGGCCTGCAATGCGGGATCCTGGAGGTGCAACTGAGAGCGTTTGTTTGAAAGTATGGTCAAGCTGAGGGTCCCAATGCCTGCTTGTGCCCCGGAGGCCATCAGGATTGGGCGATGTCTACTCAGCCATGCAGCCAGTTCCCATTCCTAGGGTTGGACACCCATCCAAAAGCCAGGATTCCTGCCATGGCGAAGGATGAATTCTCTATTGTGTTTCAGGTCCCCCCATTGGTAGGGATTCTAGCTAGGATCTAGGGGACAGATGCCTGAATACCAAGGATGGGTAGTAATGACAGCCCTGGGCCATGGCCGGTCTCACATGGTTAATGTGGGCCCCACCCTCTGGGTTGCTGACACGAGGTAGGGGCTCAGGCTCTGTCAGACACAGCACTAGTGGCTAGGGCAAACTATAAATAGGGGTTCCCTCCTGGGCTGAGTATATTGATCTTCATGTGCAGTTTATGGGCAGACTCACCAGGTCCTTCTATCTATGAAGAAGGCAGAATGTTGCGTTGTGGCTCCAGAATTCCCTATCAAGAGATATGGCAGACCAGTAGGGTGAGGATGAAATTGTAGTCTGAAGCTAGGCTTAAATTCATTGCAAAGCAGTTCCAGTGTGCAGCAGCTGATTCCAATATCAGCGCCTGAATATGGGCGGATGTCAGATGTTTGCTCAGGCTGGAGTTTGTGTCTATGATGACCAACAAATGGAGAGGTGGCGTCAAGAGGCCATGGAGGATTTCCCACCCTGGGGCTCAGGGGCCATAATTTGTATCATAAGTTGGTATTCCAGAAGAGGCCTCTGAGGACAGGTGCCTGAAAAGTTAATCCCTCTTCCAATGAGGTCCTAGGGCCATGTCAGGTTCAATTATCTGACTCAGGACCATTGATTTGGGTGTCTGCCTGGATGGAGGTGATCAGGGTGTTTCAGACTGTGCATTTGCATCCAGAGCAGCCTCCAATATTGGGATGTGCTCAGGAGCCTTCCGGGTTTCTCCTAATCAGGAGGGTTTGGGCAACTGTGATGGGCCCAGTTTCCTTGGGGATGGCAAGCACAGTCTTGTGGTGTGACTCTAGGGGCCCCATCCTGGAGGACATGTGAGCTATGGTTTTTAGAGAGAGATCTGCAAACACAAATTCGGGATAAGGTTAATGGAGAGGTGTTCACAGTCCCAATCCAAAGATCTGGAGGGCAGCACGTCAGGAACTGTAAATCAGGTGACTCGAAGCCAGTAGCACAGTCTCTTGTATCTGGATAGCATATCCACGCTGGCCTCGGAATACAGGTGTGGACTCATGGGACCATGGGAGATTCTTCTTCTCAAGGATCCTGGGGGATCCCATTAGTTTGGTGGCTTTCTCAGGGAAGTGAAGAGTGCTGTTTTCCATCTTAGGGGTGCCTCAAAACAGGGATTCCAGTGACGGGCTCTGGGTATGTGCACATGGAACATCCCACGATGTGTTAGGATTTGGGCTTAAGGGCATATCAGGCCTGCAATGCAGGATCCTGGAGGTGCAACTAAGAGCATTTTTTTGAAGGCTTGATCAAGCTGAGGGTTACAATGGCTACTTGTGCCGAGGGCAGCCCTCATGAGTGGGCATTGTCTCCTTGGCCATGCAGCTGGCTCCCACTTTGAGGTTTGGACACCCATATCAACAGCCAGGATTCCTACCATGGGGAAGGAGGAGTTCTCTATTGTGCTTTAGGTTACCCCATTGGTAGGGATTACATAAAAGGTCTGGGGACAGGTGCCTGAATACCAAGGATGGGTAGAGATGATGGACTTGGGCCCTGGCCAATCTCACATGCTGGATATGGGCTCATATCTCTGGGTGCCTGAAACTAGGTCTTGGCTCAGGCTCTGTCAGACACAGTACTAGTACTAGTACTAGTACTAGTACTAGTGCCCAGGACAGCCTATAAATCAAGGTTCCATCGAGTGCCAAGTAGATTGAACCTCATGTGGAGTTTCTGGGAAGATTCACCAGGCCCTATTTCTTTCTAGTGGGAATGGAGAATGTTGCCTTGTGGCTCCAAATTCCCTCTCTAGAGGGCTTGCAGACCAGGAGGCTGAGGATGGAATTCTAAACCCAAACTATGGATAAATTCAGTGTCAAGTGAAACGCAGTTCTAGTGTGCAGTGGTGGAAAAGAAAGTGCAGAATCTAAATAACGGCAGATTTCAGATGTTTTCTCATGCTGGAGTTTTTGTCTATGATGACTGACAAATGGAGGGGTTGTGTCAAGGGCCATGGAGGATTTCTCCTGCTGGTGCTTCTGAGATGCTCCAAACAGAGGGTTCCCTTCTACTGGTCAGTGGCAGTCTGGTTTGTTTGCTCCAGGGTCCCACATGTGGAAAGAATAAGTAGAAGAGCACTCCCACATGGATGCCTGGAAAGCACACCTCCACTGACCATATCAGGTGAGGAACATGGCAGGTTCATTCTGGTGGCTCTGGGGCGAATTACCAAGGACTTGAAGTGACATGGAATCTCATGAAGATGGATCACAATGCTGTTTGTTTGTTACCAGAGAGATCTTAGAATGTGCTGGGGGCTAAGGGGCTGTGCATAATTCATATACCCCGACCCTTGACACAAGTTGAAGAGCACGAATTCCATCTGGGGACAGGAGATATTCTATTGTGGTGTTCAGGGACCAATCTTCTGACTCAGGACCATTGACTTGGGTGTCTTCCTGGATGGAGGTGATCAGGGTGTTGCACACTGTGCATTTGTGTCCAGAGTGGCCTCCAATATTGGACTGGGCTCAGGGGACTTGCAGGTCTCTCCTAATCTGGAGGGTTTGGGCAACTGTGATTGACACAGTTTCATTGGGGATAGCAGGATCTTTCCTGTGGTGTGGCTACAGAGACCCATCATAGAGGGCATGTGAGCCATGGTTTTGGGAAAGAAGTCTGCAAACACAAACTTGGGGTAGGGTTAATGGCGAGGTGATCACAGGCCCAATGCGTAGGTCTGTAGGGCAGCTCGTCTGGAACTGTAAACCAGGTGATTCGAAGGTGGTAGCACAGTCTCTTGTATCTGGATTGTGTGTCCAGGATGGCCTCGGAATGAAGGTGTGGTCTTATGGAGCCCTGGGAGATTTTTTTTCTCTACGCATCCTGGCAGCTCCTAATAGTTTTCTCAGGGGAGGGAAGATTGCTGTTTTCCATCATAGGGGTGCTTCAAAACAGAGATTCCAGAGACGGGCTCTGGTTATGTTGGCATGGAAAATCCCACGAAGTGTTAGGATTTGGTCCTAAGGGCATACCAGGCCTGCGATGCGGGACCCTGCAGAAACAACTGAGAGCATTTGTTTGAATGCATGCTAAGGTTGAGGGACACAATGCCTGCTTTGGCCCAGGCGGCCCTTATGATTGGGCGTTGTCTCATTGGCCATGCACCTGGTTCTAATTCTGAGGGTTGGGCACCCATAGCAACAGCCAGGCTTCCTGCCATGGGGAAGGAAGAGTTCTCAATTGTGCTTCAGGTTCCCCCACTGGTAGGGATTCCAGCAAAGGTCTGGGATAGTTGCCGGAATACCAAGGATGGGTAGAGATGACTGGGCCATGGCCAGTCCCACATGCTGGATAAGGGCCCCACACTCTGGGTGGCTGACACGAGGTTGGAGCTCAGGCTCTCTCAGACACAGCGCTAGTGGCCAGCGCAAAGTATAAATCGGGGTTCCCTCGAGGGCCAAGTAGATTGATCTTCATGGGGAGTTTCTGGGCAGACTCACCAGGCCCTTCTTCTTTCTATGGGGAAGGCAGAATGTTGCGTTTTGTCTCCCTAATTCCCTCTCAAGAGGACTTGCAGTCCAGTAGGGTGAGGATGGAATTGTAAACCCAAACTATGCAAGAATACAGTGTCAAATGAAAGGTATTTCCAGTGTGCGTGACTGATTCGAATATCCAGCACCTGAGTAAGAGCAGATGTCAGATGTTTGCTCATGCTGGAATTTCTGTCTATGATGACTAACAAATGGAGGGTTGGCATCAAGAGAATGTGGAGGACTTCCCAGGCTGGGGCTTGTGAGATGCTCCAAACAACCAAGGTTTCCTTCAACCTGACAGGAGCAGTCTTATTTGTTTGCTCTAGGGTTCCCTATGTGGAATTTTTGTGTAGCAGAGAACTACCTCTTGGATGCCTAGAAAGCACACGTCCATTGACCTTTGTAGGTGAGGAACATGGCAGATTCGTTTCATGGCTCTTGGGCAAAGTACCAACACCTTGAGTTGGCATCAAGTCTCAGGAAGTTGGGTCACAATGCTGGTTTGTTACCAGGGAGATCATAGAAGGTGCTGGGGCTAATGGGTCATGCAGGATCCATCTACCCTGAAAGTTGGACATAGATCCAAGAGCACATTTTCCTTCTGGAGACAGGAGATGTTCTGTTGTGGGAATCAGGGACCACATGTTGTATCATAACTTGGTATTCCAGAACAGGACTCTGAGAACAGATGTCTGAAGACCCAATCTAGGGTTCCAGTGAAGTCCTAGGGGCATGTCAGGTTCAATCATCTGACTCAGAACCATTGACTTGGCTTTCTGCCTCGATGGAGGTGCTCAGGGTGGTTCAGACTGCACGTTTGCATCCAGAGCAACCGCCAATATTGGGGTGGGTTCAGGGGCCTGGCAGGTTTCTCCTAATCTGGAGGGTTTGGACAACCTGATGGGCACAGTTTTCTTGGGGATGGCAGGAACTTTCCTGTGATGTGGCTTGAGGGACCACATCTTGGTGGGCATGTAAGCCATGGTTTTGGGAGAGAAGTCGGCAAACACAAACTGGGGTTAGG
>NW_028133954.1:0-50448 GCF_964662115.1 Mustela nivalis | reverse complement strand
GCAGGACCACTGGGCCTGCAGTTGTCTTTGTCTTGTTTTTTTTGTTGTTGTTGTTGTTGTTGTCTGTTGTGTTGTTTGCTGTGTTTGAAAAAATGGGGCAAGCAGAGAATGAGGGGACTCTGACTTTTAATGGGTATAACTGGAGCTGACTGTGGTTAGTCTAACTCAAGACAGAGACTTTAAGGAATATTCCCAAGCAGCTGCTGAAACTCTCTTTGTTTTGGGGCAGTTCCTGTCTTCTATGGCCCGATGTGGACTGCCTAGCCCCTCCCCCTTGCTGGCAGGAGAGCATGGCATCTGAAGTGGAGTGGGCCCAGGTGGAACATGAAATATGTTAAGAAAGAGGTTACTAAACTGATGGTTAATTGTCTGTCTCAGGGTCTTAATGGGTAATTGTTAAAGTAGCTCTCAAAGTCTTTGGTATCCTGAAACTGTGAAAACGTGAAGGTTTGCTTGAATGACAAATGGAATTAAATTTGTTGTACATCTAGGTCTTAACCAAATGGGATAAAATGCTAGAGCGTTGGTTGCTGGAACTGTTTTGTGCTTTTGAAATCTGCTGGTGAACATGTTTTGTACTTAACTGATTCATAAATTTGCCTTCTAAGAATTCTCTTGTAAAATGACTTCCGCCTTAAATGACTTCTCTTGTAAATGACTTCATATGGATAGACTTTCAGGACAAATACAGGTCTTTGATATGTTAAAATCCTGGAACTAAAATGGGTAAGAATTGCCAGAAGTAAAAGCTGCATTCAGACTAAACCAGAATGAGTAACATGGGACTAGATGAACTGAAAGATTGTAATGTTGTATCTCTTGATGTTTTGTCTTATTTTAAACATTACTGGTTCTGTAGTGTTTGCTTTTCCAGGCTTGTTAAACTTTTTCTTAAGTTATCTGTAACTCACAGAGATGTAAAAGTAGTCATTTGTAAACAAATCAAGGTATTCAACTCTTTCTCTCTATCTGAACCCTCTGAAACTGAAAGGTCTCAGCAAGTATTCTTTCTTCCATGGCAATCAGTCATTTGCACAAGTTCAGTAAGAATCGGTTCTCCTTGTAACAAGACACCATTGGAAACACTGGTTATTTTACCAAGGCTTTGACTGGAATGTCATATTTGAAAAGATTCAGCTATGCCTAGACAGCTTAAAGGAACTAAGGTGGACTTTATAAAACCTGGAGCCTGAAAGCCCTTTGGTACTGTTGGCCTGATACCTTGCTTAGAGAGTTCCCAGCAGCCTCCCCAGGCGAGTAAAGGATATAACTTCCTGGCAGATGCAGGAACCTCAGGATACTTTGGGTACCTCAGGAAGAGGAATTCGCCCAAATCGAGAGGTATTGCAGGCATATCTGATGGCAAGTACGTGGCTTGGCTTCTGGCCTGGAGAGGCTACTATAAGTTCAACCTAGAGATTCCTTATGAGAAGTTCCAGCAAAGCAGATTCTAAAAGATTTATATGATCACTCACTGTTCTTGCAGAGCTTATGTAAGTAATTAGGCCAAGTTTGTTAAAACTGGACTTGTTTTTCAAATAAATTAGTCCTGATTTGGTTATCTCTGGAAATGAGGGCTATTTTAGAGAGAAAAATTATGTTTTAATAATACACCTTTATGGATGTTAAATTCTACATGTGATTGTCTTTAAATGCTTGTTTACCTAAGCTAGACAACCTGAGGTAAACATCAGGGAAGTTGCATGATAGCTTGTTTAGATGATCTTGCTTTTGCCAGTCAGTCAGCTGCAGATATAGGGAGGAAACTTCAGAAAATTGAAGGATTGGAAGGGAAGAATGTGACTGAGTGAGTGGGACTAGTAAAAAAGGTGTTTAACAACAGGGATGCACAGGAGGAAGGTTTTGGCCTTACAATCAGGCAGGTAGGGGATGGTAAATGGAAGGAAAAGCCTAAGCACAGAGAAGGCAGGCAGGAAGACGTAGATTCAGATCAGTGTGCTTACTGTAAGGAAAAAAGGCATTGGGCCAGGGAGTGCCCCGAATGGAAGATGGCCATGCTGGCCTCCAGAGACTGAAAGGGCTGTGGTTCAGAGCCCCTCCCCAAACCTCAGGTAAAAACTGAAGTGGAGGGGAAATCAATTGAAACCTATGGGAAAACTATCTGAAGAGGAAGTCTTGGTACAAGGTGTGAATGGCATAGAAAGACATAAATGTACAACTGTGCAGATGTCTGTGGCAGCTGTAGATGAATACCTTCTTTACGAGCCAGTCTCAGAACCAGAGGAGACAAGAGAAGGGAGCCTTCTCCAAACCCTATAGGAAACAATGGGGCCTAATCCCTATGCCCTCCTCTCCCTCCTGGGCCCCCAAAGAACTGTTTATACCATCTTAGATCTCAAAGATGCATATTTCTGCATATCTTTAGCAAGGGAGTCTCAGCCCCTTCTTTGCTTTTGAGTGGCCCAATGCACAGGAAGGATTTCAAGGCCAACTCACCTAGACAGGACTTCCCCAAGGGTTCAAGAATTCACCCACTATCTTCAGAGAGGCCCTACATGAGGATTTGCATGAGTATAGAACCTCTAACCTGGGAGTCACTCTGTTACAGTATGTTGATAACTTGCTAATAGCCACTGAGGACTATGAGTCATGTTCGTGGGGATGGGAGCTCTCTTACAGATTCTGCAGGAAAAGGGTATTGGGTGTCAGCAAAGAAAGCACAGCTCTGTCAGAGCCATGCTACTTATCTAGGCTTTGATCTCCATGAGTTAGTGCGTTCACTGAGTCCAGGAAACAGGTGATCACCCAATACCCCCGCCCCACCACGTCCCAACAAGTGAGGGAGTTTCTTGGGATGGTGGGCTACTGTAGGCTGTGGATACTGCAGTCTACGGAGATTGCCTGACCTCTCTATGAACTGGCAAAATGTGGGCTCACTATGACAGAGTGGATGGCTGAGGCAGAAGGAGCATCTTGGGAATTACAAACAGCCTTACTGAGTGCCCCAGCATTGGCCATCCCAGAAGCCCTTCCAGTTGTATGTGGATGAAAAAGCAGAGGTGGCCAAAGGAGTTTTGACTCAGACTCTGGAGGCTTGGCAAAGGCCAGTATCATATCTTAGCAAGAAACTAGATCCAGTAGCAGCTGGGTTCCCCCTTGCCTCTGCATAATTGCTGCCATGGCCCTCCTGGTCAAGGATGCAAGTAAATTGACTTTGGGTCAAAATCTCATCTTGACCACCACCCACACTACCAAAGGCCTCCTCCAGAATCCACCAGACCGATGAGTGATGAACACCCGAGTGACAGGGTATCAGGGCCTCCTCCTCAACGAAACAAGAGTGAGCTTCCGGCCCCCAGTGGTGCTAAATCCAGCCACGCTGCTGCCAGTAGAGCTGGCTCACCACCTACATGACTGCGGGGAGGTCCTAACCCGAGTCACAGAAGTAAGGCCGGCCCTCAGAGACATTCACCTTCTGGATGCAGAGGTGACTCTGTTCATGGATGGGAGTAGTTACATGGTCAATGGAGAAAGGGATGCAGGGGCTGCGGTGGTTTCCCCTGAGCAGGAACTCTGGACAGCAGCCCTGCCACATGGAACATCGGTGCAAAAAGCGGAGCTGATTGTACTGCTGATGGCCAAAGGTAAAACTGCCAACATCTATATGGACAGCAGGTATGCCCTTGCTACTCTCCATATACATGGGGCTATTCATAAAGAAAGGAACCTATTAACAGCAGAAGGAAAAAGAATTAAAAACAGAGAAGTAGTACTGGCTCTCCTCCAAGCTATTTGGGACTCAAAAGAGGTGGCCGTTATGCACTGCCCAGGACACTAAAAGGGGACTCATCTGACTTCAAAAGGAAACCAATTAGCAGATCAACCTGCAAAGCAAGCACCCCCAAAAAAACAGTGCAGGAGCTGGTTACACTTCTGGCTCCAGCCCTACCAGAAAAACTGAACTATTCAGAAGATTTAAAGTATTTACAAAAATGGCCTAAATTAGACCATGAGGGGAATTGGGCTAAGACTAAAACAGGAAAGTTAATTCTTTCTCGGAGACTAGGTAAGAACTTAGTAGGCCAGATAAATCAGGGTACTCATTTGAGGACATGAAAACTTAAGGAGCTTATAGGCAAGCAGTTCCAGGTTTCTAAATTAGGGCGTATGTTTCAGGATGTAGTTCATGGATGTGCTAAATGCCAGGGAGTAAATGCAGGAGGAACTAAAATGGGAAGAGGGAAAAGAGAAAGAGGTAAGGAATCAAGAATTTTTTTTAATGTTATTTTTTAAATTTATTTTTTATTTTCTTTCAGCATAATAGTATTTATTGTTTTTGCACCACACCCAGTGCTCCATGCAATCTGTGCCCTTCATAACACCCACTACCTGGTACCCCAACCTCTAACCCCCCTGCCACTTCAAACCCCTCAGATTGTTTTTTAGAGTCCATAGTCTCTCATGCTTCACCTCCCCTTCCAATTTCCCCCAACTCCCTTCTCCTCTCCATCTCCCCATGTCCTCCATGATATTTGTTATGCTCCACAAATAAGTGAAACCATATGATAATTGACTCTCTGAGCTTGACTTATTTCACTTAGCATAATCTCTTCCAGTCCCGGCCATGTTGCTACAAAAGTTAGGTATTCATCCTTTCTTTTTCTTTTTTTTTTTTTTAAAGATTTTATTTATTTATTTGTCAGAGAGTGAGTGAGAGCGAGCACAGGCAGACAGAGTGGAAGGCAGAGTCAGAGGGAGAAGCAGGCTCCCTGCGGAGCAAGGAGCCCGATGGAGGCCTCATACTCCATAGTGTATATGGACCACATCTTCCTTATCCATTCATCCATTGAAGGGCATCTTGGTTCTTTCCACAGTTTGGCAGCCGTGGCCATTGTTGCTATGAACATTGGGGTACAGATGGCCCTTCTTTTCACTACATATGTATCTTTGGGGTAAATACCCTCCTGTCACTGAGGGCACTTGGCGGTCTTCCCTCCTGAGGCTGGGCAGCAAGGGGTCTAGCGCCCAGGCTGGCTGAGCTACAAAACAATATCCTCAGCTGCCTTTTGACCCACTCATAAGTCCCCATATAGGCCAGTTGAGAGACAGCTTTGATATGACTGAACCACATTTCAATAGTGACAGAAAAGAAATGAAGTATATACAGTATTTCACTTTATTTTTTAAGATTTTATTATTGACAGAGACACAGAGGGAGCGAATACAGCAGAGGGAGTGGGAGAGATGGAAGCAGCCCCCCACCACCAGCAGAAAGCCCGATGGGGGACTTGATCTTAGGACCCTGAGATCAGGACCTGAACCCAAGGCAGATGCTGAATGACTGAGCCACCCAGGCACCTCCAGTATTTTATATTTAATGGACATCTTTTTATACGATAATGTTATAAAAAAAAGTCTAATCCCATAATAGATCAACTTCTGGGCTACAAATTCTTTCGATAAAATCCAATATATAATTTTTATCTGTGTCCACTTTGTATGTATGTTATTTACTGAATGGCTGTCGAAATAAATTTTGAATTGGGAAGATGGTTCTGTTTGTGATTAGGAAGACGTATTTCTCAAAATGTGTACTCTTCCTGTATTTATCGACATTCCATAAAGCAAATAAAATCATCATGGTTTTAAGAATTTTGTGTTACTCCTGCTGTCTTTTATCATTGTGATGACATTAAGAAATTTTTTGGAATCACTAGAGTGTACACCTGAAAGTAATATAACACTGCATGTTAACTGGAATTAAAATAAAAACTTAAATTTTTATAAGTAGACAGATATACCCTTCCAGATATCAAAATGTATCTTAAATTTCCACAAATTACACAGTTACTAATGGCTGAAAGGATAGATGAATGAATGGGGTAGAGAAGAAAATGCCAAACACCCCAATATGGTGACATTTCATATTAGTAGGAAAAGGTGAATCATTCATAAGTGGTGAAGAAAGATCTGCTATTTATTTATTTATAATGGTATTAAATACTAATATTGATAATTGGTAATTCTTGATTTTCATATGATCTATAAATCTAATAAAATGAAAAAAATAATTTCATTATTTCATATAATGTATATGAAAATATATCATATATAAACATGATATATTTATGTATAAGATATATAAAATATATTATTTCATATAAAATATATATAAAATACATAATGTACAAAAATAAAACTGTTCCTGTTTATTTGAATCCTGAGCTTCCTTTGGCTTAAAGTTTCTTGAAAATCAGAGTGAAGAATTACTTAAAAAGAATTCTTCATTATTTTAGTCCTCTTTTCCCATAATGCTTTCAAGAACTAAAATTTATTTAAATGCCAACCATGTGACTAGAACTGCAGTAGAGCTGTTGTATGTATATAACATTATTACATTTAACGTAAGGCACATTGATTGTGTGATGCCCCACCATTTTGTATACCAATAAGAAATCTTAAAAAATTCTGCCAATTATAGTTGTAAGACATTTTGAATTATAAATCACATTCCAATGTCAGAGATACTAAAAGGTGACAAAATGAGCCTCCTAGAATCATTGATATGTAGTATTCTTGTGAATATTTAAAACATATCTGAGAAGTAGGCATGATTGTATCACTTTACCTAATGGGATTTGTACAGTAGTATCAATAGTAATAGTCATAATAATAATATGTAACAAACTTTGCATAGATCCTCATTTAAGCATGGTGACGAGGTCTCATGAGATACCTATTCTTTACTTTATTTTTATTAGTTTTTAGTAATCTCTGTAGCCAACATGAGGCTTGAATTCATGATCCTTGAGATCAAGAGTCACATGACCTTCAAACTGAGCAAGGCAGGAACATGAGCTAACTGTTTTTATCTCCATTATTTGATGAGGAAATTGAGGATAAGGCTGAGCCATAACTATTAAGTTTAAATCCTATTAAGTAGGTTGAGCTGAATCCTGAGGTCATGCTCTACCTAGTCAGATAGACTGCTCTTTTATTAGTATGGTGAATGATCACTAATAATTATTGTACTTTCTTCAAAAGAAAATGAAATCTTTGTTTTTGAGTCAAAGGAATAAGATGCTATTTAATGTTTACAATTACATGAATTAATTGCATGTTTTGAAATTGTGCACTATAATTTCCTAAAACATTCTTTCACTTTCATAGGACACCTCTCCATCTGGCCTGTACCATCGGCCATGCCGACATGGTAGATTTTCTTGTAGAGAGGAAATGCAAGCTTGACCTCTATGATGGAGACTATAGGACTCCTCTAATGAAGGTGTGTGGTAGCAGCTGTGTCTGCCTGAGATGGATTTGATTTAATTACTTAGAATGAAAATTTATTGCAATTAAATGTAACTAATTGGTTGTAGCATGCTTGCTTTAAATTCCCAGAATTTACACTCTGTTTCTTGGGATACTACTGACAGGCTGTACAATACCAGGAAGAGGCATGTGTAACTACTCTTTTAGAACATGGGGCTAATCCAGATCTTACGGATAAGTTTGGCAATACTGCCCTCCACTATGCTCTTGCTGGTGAGAACACGTCAATAGTAGAGAAGCTGATTTTATACCATGCAAATATTGAAGCAAGAAACAAGGTATGTCAACATTATTTATAAAGTATTCGAAATTTTAAAACACACACACACACACACACACACATATATATATATTTTAGCTACAAAACATTTATTTATGTATTTATTCCTATATGTAATAAATAATAAATACTGAATTCTATACATCAAGTCCTGTACCAGGGAAACAACTCCAAAGCCAGGGCAGGGAGGACTAGAGAACGATGAAGCCCACGGAAAGGGCAGAGTTCTGTTTCCCAGCCGCCCTTCCACCCCAGGAGGAGAATCTTCCCATTAGTGCTTGGGAGTGGATGGTGGGCTCAGAGCCCACAAAGGCTTGAAGGCCTGAGGGGAGTGAGGTGATGATGGAGGCTGGGTGCTGTGCAGGGGCTTAGGAAACGGGTGCTCTTGGGAAGGGGTGGGAGACCATGACCCAGTGGGGTAACTTGGGTGAGTGCGAGTGGGAGGAGAAAGCAGCAGGTTGCAGGCCCCGGGCACTGCAGGCCCCAAGGTTCTGAAGATGAGAGCACGGGGATCGGGTCCTGACATCCTCCAGGGGCATCTACTTGTGCTCATAGCCACTCTGCCTGCCATGTCCCGCACTGGGGTCTCCCATTTCACAGAGTAGTTCCTGCTCAGCATTGTGTAGGTCCTCAGGGGGTAGTAGCTGTGCATGGGGAGTCGAGGGGGACCACACTCACTCTTCCATTTGTTATTTCTTTGACATGCCTTACCTCCTACCATGCCCTTAAGGAAGCACTGTTGGTTGACATAGATAGGGTCAATTTTTCATATGTAGAAGCTCGAGCATTCCCTGAATGAAAATATTTTTAAATAACTTAATTGTCTAAGATTGGAAATACATTTTTTTAGGGACTGTAAAGAAAGAAAGCAGGAAGAAAGCACATACGCAGACTTATAAGGAGAGAAGCATGTTCTTCACATAGCAAGAATTTTTCTTTCTTGACTGCTAACCCAAGTAGTAATTCTGAGTAATTTTACATGGAATATGCCTTATTCTGCTCTAAGACCATGATCTAGTTATAGGGATAGGGAAGTGATCTATGTTTCTATGATTCAGTTGATATTAATACTAGTCTTTGATACACTTTCATTCTTAAATGCAGCAATTATCTACAATTGATTATAGTTCTTAAGTTTTTGTTGACCCAAGTATTGGTTTTCTTCAAGTTTTGAAAGAGGCTGGCTTTGGCTAACAGTGCTGTAAACTGTCAAGTCAGTTATTTGAAGTTTTAAGATTTCACTTTAATGAACTTTTTTAAAAAGAAAGATCTTATGTATTTGAGAGAGAACATGAGAGTGCACACATGAGTAGGGAGGAAGGGCATAGGGAGAGGGAAAAGTAGGGGAGCCTGATGCAGGGCTGGATCCCAAGACCCCAAGAACAGGACCTGAGCCAAAGGCAGACACTTAACTGACTGATCCACCCAGATGCCCCACAGCTGCTCTTTTAATTCAGAGTCCATCTCCTTAGTGACCCATTTGGAGCAAGAGTGCTTTATGTTGACATCTGGGATCCTGATACCATTGATAGAAGAGAATCAAGCATGTTGGTATAACCTGGAGAAAAGCTTCACCTTTACTGCAAAGCTCTCAACACTGTATCCCTGAAACTCTAATTCTGAAATGTTAATGTTTGCCATGAAAGTATTGTCAAATGGGGATAAGCAAATTTAAACCGATTTCTTTTGCGCTAGAGATAATGTGCAGTTCTGTAATATTTCTCAAACATCGAGGATCATTGAATCTTTCTATTGAGGCACAATCCTCATGGATCATTGAATCTTTCTATTGAGGCACAATCCTCACCTTCCAGGAAGTATATGTTCTTTGGAATATAATTTAAGAAACACTACTCCAGAGATAATCCTTTAGGCTGTTAACTCAGTAAAAATACTTTCAGCTTTTACAGCTATGTTTTAGAGTTTGGAGATACAGAGATAAAATATAGTCCTTTCCCTCAAGAAGCTCTTGGTTTCGATGGGTACAATAAAATAAGTGGAGTATACAGTGGTAAATGCTGTGATAGAAGCCGAGATTCTTGGAACCGGTCAATGTTTGAAGTAAGATTTGGAGAATGACTACAGTTAATCTGTTGAAGAGGTGGAGGAGGGCTATTTAACTTAATTTAATTTATTTTATTTTTTTCAAAAATATTTATTTATTTGAGAGAGTGAGAATGGGAGAGAGATGTGAGCAGAGGGGTGGGGAAGAGGGAGAAGGAGAAGCTGACTCCCCACTGAGCAGGGAGCCTGACGTGAGGCTGGATCCCAGAACCCTGGGCTCAGGACCTGAGCTGAAGGCAGACCCTCAGATTGAGCTGCCCAGGTCCCCTGAGGAGGGCTATTGCCAAGAGAAGGAGCAGCTGGTGAAAGAGGGGGGTGGGGGCGGGGGGGAGGGTAGGGGCGGTGTGAGGGGGTGGGGAAGACTGAGGGCTGGGGAAGGTGGGGGGTTGAGAGTACTTATGTATGTGTTTAAGGTTAGAGGATCCTTTATAGGTTTTAAAATTCAGTATGGAAATATGTAATTTTGTAAATTATAAATTGTTTTTACACTTTTACAGGTCGAATTCACACCATTTTTACTTGCTGTAAATGAAAACAACCACAAAATGGTGGAATTGTTAATTAGAGAAAAAGCAGATGTACATGTGGTTGATAAGTTTAAAAGGTACAGTAGTTGTTTTTTTTTAAACTTATATTGTTCTAGGGTGGTAATAAGTCAGAAAGATTAACTTAATAAGAAGGGGATAATTTATAATTACATAGTGAAAAATGTCGACATGTCATCAGTTAGGCAGAAAGCAATTATTCTGATGGGGCAACATGAAGAACAGTATACACAAAATTTATATTCTTTCATATTATTGACTGATGTGATCTGCAGTCTTTTTTTTTTCTGCCATATGACTTTATGTTAGCTAAAAGGGTTTCATATTAGTTTTATTATAAAGTGTGGACTCCTTTTATTCTATGACACAGTATTAAACTTCTTAACCCTTTTATAGTATTTTTTAGAAACTTCTACTTTATATACATTTTCCTTAAAAGATGCATATTAAACATAAATAGGAGTTGTTTTATCTTTTGGATGACTCCTTGCTTTAAATTTTTTTGTAAAGAATACTGATGTTAGATGATCCCTAAGTGATTATTAATTACTATTACCAGATAGGGTGGGCTTATCATCCTTTTTCATGATATATCATGAAAAGGGATCATATATATATGTATATATGTATATATGTATATGTATATATATATATAGTTTCCATTGGTAAGGGTAGAAGGATGAAATATAACTTTAATTGAATAGATTTTTCTTTTTGTGAGGACAAATCATAGGTTTATGATAAAGAGAAAAGAGATGGACTTTAGATAGACACAAGACTAGGCTTAATTCCTTTCCTACTTGCTGGGTATGTGACTCTGGAAACATTACTTATCATCATCAGATACGTTCTCTGATATGAAAAGGAGGATAATATATCCTTCAAGGGTTGTTGTGTGTAAATAATATCTTATATATATAGTATTTAATTTAGTGCCTAACCATGCTTATTTTAGTACCATTAACTGCAACTATGACTCTTTTATTACTGTTAGTATGAATGCTGTTATTTTAAGCCTGCAAGTAGATTTTTTGTTGTTTTATTTTTTTATTTTTAAAGATTTTATTTATTTATTTATTTATTTATTTTGAGAGAGAGAGGGAGCGAGCATGAGCAGGGAAAGGGGTTAGAGCAGGGAACCTCACTTCTAGGACCCCAAGTTCATGACTGAGCTGAAGGCAGACATTTAAATGACTGAGCCACCCAAACACCCCTGCAAATAACTGTTTTAAAAATGATTTTATTTATTTATTTGACAGAGATCACAAGTAGCCAGAGAGGCAGGCAGAGATGGAGGGAAGGCAGGCTCCGCACTGAGCGGAGAGACCAATGTGGGGCTCGATCCCAGGACCCTAAGATCATGACCTGAGCTGAAGGCAGAGGCTTAACCAACTGAGCCACCCAGGAACCCCTGCAAATAACTTTTTATACAGACCTGTCCTCTAGAAGGCTTGGAAGTACACTGAATCAGCTTAAGGAAAAAAATGGGGAATTCTTTTTTAAAATCTTCACTCATTTAGTTAAGTGATCTCAGCATAGTTTCTTGTTCATAAAATGACTTTAAACTAGCAACTTCTACTATCATACCCAGGTGGGACAAGAGGCTTCTTTTTTGTCTTTTATTTTTAGCCATGGAGGTAATTTACAAAAATAAACACTTGAAGTTGTTAATGGTCAATTCTGTACTGACAGGAAAGATATTAACCTGGTAACGTATATGAAATTTGCTGTTTAGATAACCCTAAGTTCCTAAGGGTGAAGTTATGTCTCTGTTATTTTAGAACAGCCCTCATGCTTGCTGCACCTTCTAAATCTCCAGATATAGTCAGGCTTCTTCTTCAGCAAGGTGTTAATACCTCTTCTCGAGATGAACGTGGATGGACGGCAGGAGACTATGCTCTTTTTAGTGGATTTGATGGGTAAGTGTTTACATTAAAATGTCAGTTATTACTAAAGTGAAGTTTAAAATAATTGAACTCTTAGTTCTTATGTAACAGATGAGAGTTTGTAGTTTGATTCCGGCAATTTTGGGGCTGCAGTGAGTTAGCCCATGTCACTTGCCAGAAACCAAGACAAAGGCTAGACTAGTCAGCATTAGAAATGAGTGCAGGATTTTTTTTTTTTTTATCTCAGGACTATCGAGACCTTTATCTTTAGGGATCCTAACTGTATCTGTTTCATTCCAAGGATAACTGTTATGCATGGGGTACAAAGAATGTTACATCTGTGTGTTTATTCCTTCCTGCCTCCCTCCCTTCCTCCCTCTCCTCCCTCCCTCTCCTCCTTTCCTTTCTTTGTAGATTTCATTTATAATTATTTCAGAGAGGGGCAGAGTAGGGACAGAGGAATAAGCAGATTCCCTGCTGAGCAGGGAGCCTGATGTGGGGCTCAATCCCAGGACCCCAAGACTGTGACCCGAGCTGAATGCAGATGCTTAACCAAGTGCCAAGTGAGCCACCTAGGTGCCCCATCATCACCCCCCACCCCACTAGTTACTTGGGTCCTGAGATGCTCAGTTTAGTAGAAAATCCTATCCTTTCCCTTGACGGTTATCTCCTATTCTTTCCCCTTTGAATTTTCCAAGAACCTAAGGAGTTCCCTAAGACCAAAGAGACCACCCTCTTTCTCAAGTCATTTGGAAGGAAAAAAAGGAAATTCTTATCATTCCCTTGTTTCCTTTGATTCTATTGCTGCAATATTGCTGTGTGGTGCCTTGGTGACTCAGTTGGTTAAGCGACTGTCTTTGGCTCATGTCATGATCCTGAGGTCCCAGGATTGAGTCCCACAGGTGGGCTCCCTGCTCAGAGGGGAGTCTTCTCCTTCTGACCCTCCCCTCTCTCATGTTCTCTCTCTCCCTCTCTCATTCTCTCTCTCAAATAAATAAATATCTTAAAAAAAGAAAGAATGAAAAAAAAAGAATTAATTTTTTGAAAGAGAGAGAGAGAGCAAGAACATGAGCATGAGCAGGGGGAGGGTTTGAGTAGGGAGCCAGATTTGGGCTCAATTTCAGGACCCCGAGATCATGACGGAGCTGAAGGCAGACACTTAAAGGACTGAGCCACCCTGGCACCCCTGCAAATAACTTCTTATACAGACCTGTTCTCTAGAAGGCAATTTTTCCCCCCTGTAGTCTGGTTATGATTAACCTTTGCTCCCAGGAAGCCCTTGCTGATCCACATTCTCCAGTCTTCATGGTGACCCACAATGAGACTTCAAAGTTACAACATTTTTTAGTTTATGACATATGCTTATATGCTCAGCTGCTATTCCAAGGCACCACACCCTGTTCTGGCCGCCAGGCCCCCTGGCTTTAATCATACACACCCTTCCCTTCACACTCAAAAGCCTTACATGAAGCCCATATGTTAGTGCAGACTTTCATAATGAAGTACAGCTTGAGGATTTTGCTTGTCTATCCTGCTAGCAGATGATAGTTGGGGCTCTTCTAAGCTGTTAAAGAAGTTCAAATAATGCTACAGGAAGAGCCTGGACTTTCCCTTCCCCTTTGTTACTAGGCCTGTATCTCAAGCCTGATTTAAATCCTGCAGAGCGCCTTTTCTTATGAGGTGATGAAAGGTCTCATACTGACCTTCCCAGAGTGGTGGGCATCACCTTTCCCGTGAGGCCATGTTTTAATATTTCATTAAGTCCTCTTAACAACATTGTGAAATAAGGCAGTAAGATGCCTGTTTTATAGAGGAAGACTTGGAGACAGAGTGAAGTGGCTCCTCCAAGAGCAAATAGCTGTGATTATAGAGTTAGGACCACTGAGTTAAAAACATGTTCCATTATGGCAAGCTAACACTACTAATTGCTAAATTACTACTTCATGACTAGTTCACCTTACTTTGAAGTATATAGGGTAATTTAAGTTTTTATATTAGCTCTGATATTATTTCAAATACACTTATGAATTTGATATATTTGGTAAATGTTTTTCATATCAGTATTAAAATAGTAACATTGTTTATCACCCTTCTTATATGTAGCAATCACCAAATAATTGCCAAACATACAGAAGAAAGACTTAAAAATTTTTCGCAAAATAACAATCCAGGTAAGACTTTTCAGAGTGAAGTACTTTTGGTGGTCACATAGAAGAAGTCAGAGTAAAAAAGTTTTGATAATGAAAGAATAGTGGGAAAAAAACCCAAAACCGTAAGTGTAAATTGTTAAGTTCACTTCCTTGCTTTCTTTCTCTTTCTCTCCCCCACCTCTTGATTTTACTTATTTGACACAGAGAAAGTGAGAGAGCACAGGCAGAGGGACAGGGAGAAGCTGATTTCTCACTGAGCCCAATGTGGGACTCAATCCCAGGGTCCAGGGATCTTGACCTGAGCTGAAGGCAGATGCTTATCCAACTGAGCCACCCAGGGGCCCCTATTTTTTTTCCCTTTCTTAATATCTTTCAATTATTTTTTAAATTTCTTTTCAGTGTAACAGAATTCATTGTGTAAGCACCCCACCCCGTGCTCCATGCAATACGTGTCTTCCATAATACCCACCACCTGGATCCCCCCAACCTCCCACCCCCTGCACCTTCAAAATCCTCAGATTGTTTTTCAGAGTCCATAGTCTCTCATGGTACATCTCCCCCTCCAATTTCCCTCAACTCCCTTCTCCTCTCCATCTCCCCATGTCTTCCATGTTATTTGTTATGCTCCACAAATAAGTGAAACCATATGATAACTGACTCTCTCTGCTTGACCGATTTCACTTGGCATAATCTCTTCTAGTCCCATCCATGTTGCTACAAAAGGTGGGTATTCATCCTTTCTGATGGAGGCACAATACTCCGTAGTGAATATGGACCACATCTTCTTTATCCATTCATCCATTGAAGGGCATCTTGGTTCTTTCCACAGTTTGGCGACCGTGGCCATTTCTGCTATGAACATTGGGGTACAGATGGTCCTTCTTTTCACTACATGTGTATCTTTGGGGTAAATACCCAGTAGTGCAATTGCAGGGTCATAGGGAAGCTCTATTTTTAATTTCTTAAGGAAACTCCACACTGTTCTGCAAAGTGGCTGCACCAACTTGCATTCCCACCAACAGTGGAAGAAGGTTCCCCTTCCTCCACATGCTCTCCAACACACGTTGTTTCTTATCTTGCTAATTTTGGCCAGTCTAACTGGTGTAAGGTGGTATCTCAATGTGGTTTTAATTAAATTATCCCTGATGGCTAGTGATGATGAACACTTTTTCATGTGTCTGATAGTCATCTGTATGTCTTCATTGGAGAAGTGTCTTTTCATGTCTTCTGCCCAGTTTTTGATATGGTTATCTGTTTTGTGTGTGTTGAGTTTGAGAAGTTCTTTATAGATCCTGGGTACTGTCGTATGCAAATATCTTCTCCCATTCCGTGGGCTGCCTCTCTGTTTTGTTGACTGTTTTCTTTGCTGTGCAGAAGCTTTTGATTTTGATGAGGTCCCAAAATTTCATTTGCACTTTTGTTTCCTTTGCCTTTGGAGACATATCTTAAAAGAAGTTGCTGTGGCCAGTGTTGAAGAGGTTACTGCCTATGTTCTCCTCTAGGATTCTGATGGACTCCTGTCTCATGTTGAGGTCTTTTATCCACTTCGAGGTTATCTTTGTGTATGATGTAAGAGAATGGTTGAGTTTCATTCTTCTACATATAGCTGTCCAATTTTCCCAGCACCATTTATTTTATTTTTTATTTTTTAAAAGATTTTAATTTATTTATCAGAGAGAGAGAGAGAGAGGGAGAGGGAGCAAGCACAGGCAGACAGAATGGCAGGCAGAGGCAGAGGGAGAAGCAGGCTCCCTTTTGAGCATGAAGCCCGATGTGGGACTCGGTCACACGATGCTGGGATCATGACCTGAGCCGAAGGCAGCTGCTTAACCAACTGAGCCACCCAGGCATCCCTCCCAGCACCATTTATTGAAGAGACTGTCTTTAAGCCAGCATTATCCTGATCCCCAAAGCTGGCAAAGAGCCCACTAAAAAGGAGAATTTCAGACCAATATCACTGATGATTATGGGTGCTAAGATTCTCAACAAGATCCTAGCAAATAGGATCCAACAGCACATTAAAAAGATTATCCACCATGACCAGGTGGGATTCATCCCTGGGTTGCAAGGATGGTTCAACATTCGCAAATCAATCAATGTGATAGAGCAAATCAATAATAGAAGAGAGAAAAAAGAACCACATGGTCCTTGCAATTGATGCAGGAAAAAGCATTTGACAAAATCCAGCATTCATTCCTTATTAAGACGCTTCAAAGTATAGGGAGAGAGGGAACATTCCTCAACTTCATAAAACCTATCTATGGAAAACCCACAGCAAATATCATCCTCAGTAAAATTGAATAAGAGCTCAATAATATAAAAATTGAATAAAAGCTCAATAAAATAAAATAAAAGCTCATAGCCTTCCCATTGAGATCAGGAACACGACAAGAAGGCCCACTCTTACCACTCTTGTTCAACATAGTATTAGAAGTCCTTAGCAACAGCAATCAGACAAAGAGAAATAAAAGGTATGCACATTGGCAATGAAGAAGTCAAACTCTCTCTCTTCTCAGATGACATGATACTTTATATGGAAAACCCAAAAGACTCCATCCCCAAACTACTAGAACTCATACAGCAATTCAGTAATGTGGCAGGATACAAAGTCAGTGTACAGAAATCAGTGGCTTTCTTATACACTAATAATGAAAACACAGAAAGGGAAATTAGAGAATCAATTCCATTTACTATAGCACCAAGAACCATAAGATACCTGGGAATAAACCTAACCAAAGAGGTAAAGGATCTCTACTCAAGGAACTGCAGAACACTCATGAAAGAACTCAAAGAAGACATAAAAAGATGGAAGACCATTCCATGCTCTTGGATCAGAAGAATAAACATTGTTAAAATGTCTATACTGCCTCGAGCAATTAGAAAGACATTCCGATTAAAATTCCACCAGTATATTTCAAAGTCTTGAAGGAAATAATCCTAAAATTTGGATGGAATCAGAAGAGACCCCAAATTGCTAAAGAAATGTTGAAAAAGAAAAACAAAACTGGCTGCATCACATTACCTGACTTCAAGCTTTACTACAAAGCTGTGATCACGAAGACAGCATGGTACTGACATAAAAACAGACACATAGACCAGTGGAACAGAGTAGAGAAACCAGATATGGACCCTCAACTCTATGGGCAAATAATCTTCAACAAAGGAGGAACAAATACACAGTGGGAAAAAGCCTCTCTCTCTCTCTCTTTTTTAAATTTACTTTTTATTTATTTTCAGCATAACAGTATTAATTATTTTTGCACCACACCTAGTGCTCCATGCAATCTGTGCCCTCTATAATACCCACCACCTGGTACCCCGACCTCCCACCTCCCACCCCTTCAAAACCCTCAGATTGTTTTTCAGATTCCATATTCTCTCGTGGTTCACCTCCCCTTCCAATTTCCCCCAACTCCCTTCTCCTCTCTATCTCCCCATGTCCTCCATGCTATTTGTTATGCTCCACAAATAAGTGAAACCATGAGATAATTGATTGACTCTGCTTGACTTATTTCACTCAGCATAATCTCTTCCAGTACCGTCCATGTTGCTACAAAAGTTGGGTATTCTTCCTTTCTGATGGAGGCATAATACTCCATAGTGTATATGGACCACATCTTCCTTATCCATTCATCCCTTGAAGGGCATTAGTACCTTTCTTTATAGTCCAGTATTCAGAATTATTTAAGAATTTAAATACTGTCATGAGCAATAGGAACAAATCCATGAGAGAGACCGGACTCTAGGAAATAAACTGAGGGATATGAAAGGGAGGGGCTTGGGGTATGGGGGAGCTGGGTGATGAGTATTAAGGAGGGCACGTGTTGTGATGAGCACTCGGTGTTATACGCAGCTAATTAATCATTGAACACTACATCCGAAACTTACGATGTAGTATATGCTGGCTACTGAACATAATTAAAAAATAAAAGTGCCTCAGTGTGAACAATAACAAAAAAGGATTTTAATTGTAGGGAATTTAAAATATAAGGCATTATTGTCTGAAAAGAAATTATTATAATCATGACCCCTAAAATCCCTTATATCTTTGTGTAAATAAGAGAAAGATTTTTAAGTTAGTATGTTTTATATGTCCTCTTTAAGCATATTAAAACAAATTGAACTTGTTATGAAAATGGATCTTTTAATTTTTACAAGTGGATTACATTTAGTAAATATTATTACATACTGATTTGTTTCATTAAAAAAGGAGCTATCCTTAAAACTGGGAACTCTACAATACATTCCTGGTACCGTAAAGAAATGGCAAAAAATATGAACTGGAAAACTTAGCTAGTAAGCAGCAATACCAGTGAGACTGTTTTTTTTTTTTTTTTTTCTTTAAAGGTGACCGTCTATGGTACAGAAATCAGAAAAGAAATGCCTTGAGAAGCATAGGTTGTTTTACATATTGTTGTATCAACAAGATCTCACCATTAACAACTATTTACTAATTTCTCATTAGTAAAAGAGAATGAGATATGTTGACTTTATTAGAGCAATGTTTTCTTCTGTTTGTTGCATAATTGTCATGATAGTGTAATTTTAAAAAAAGATTTTATTTATTTATTTGACAGAGAGAAATCACAGGTAGGCAGAGAGGCAGGCAGAGGGAGGAAGGGAAACAGACTCCCTGCTGAGCAGAGAGCCCAATGCAGGGCTAGATCCCAGGGCCCTGGGATCATCACCCGAGCCGAAGGCAGAGGCTTTAACCCACTGAGCCACCCAGGCGCCCCAGGATAGTGTAATTTTGTTAGCACACGATACTCTGTTGCCATTAGTAAAGAGATTATTATAATAAAAATTCAAATGGGGCAACTGAGGCTCAACAGATTATAATAAATGCACAAAAATGGTTCACAATAACAAAAATGCTACCATTGCTTCCTAGATGTGGCACCTAGTGCATTGTACAATCTGAAATGTATGAAGATACATTTAATTTAGTAGACTTTTATCAAAGAAAGCTGTTGGTTGGTTTGGTTTTGCAATTTACTCATTTTCATTTGTTCACTTAGCAAATAACTATCAAGTGTCTTTTAGCTACTGTTACTCTGATGTAGAATACAAACATTCAAAAAACACAATCCTTGCCCTCCAGAAGTTTGTTATTATCATTGTCATTTTTATTATTTACTCTATTTTCACTATTTTATTTTTATTATTTAGTTTATTCCATGCTTAGTATGTGCCAGAGTCCCCTAATGTTTATAATTCTCATTGTTATGTTTTTAGTGGTATTTAATATGTAAGTCGATAGTATGCAGACTGAGTAGTAAGTTTGCCAGGTAAATAAGCAGAAGAACCATGTTTGGCAGGAGGAACGTCCATTGAGATTACATGTTTTGCAGAGGGAACAGCAGTGCGGACGCTCAGATGTATGAGTGAACTTCGGAGCACTTAGGAGCAGTTCAGTTTTGCTGCTGCAGAAAGTGTGCTATGGGAATGGTTGGAATGAGTGAATACTTAGCTAAGGCAAGCTAATGAAAGTTTTTCAGTACCATGGAAAGGTGTAGATCTTACCCTGTAGACCTTGGGAAATTTATCAGGTCAAATGCTTTTAGCTGCAAATTAACAGGTGACTTATAATAGTGACTAAAATGGGCCCACCTGGGTGGCTTAGTCATTATGCATTGACTCTTAGTTTCAGCTCAGGTCACAGTCTCATGGGTCATGAGATCAAGCCCCAAGCTCAGCATGGAGTCTACTTGACGATTCTCTTCCTCTGCCATTCTCCCATTCGTGCACTCTCTCTAGTATGCGTTCACTCTCTCTCAAATAAATACATCTAAAAAAAGCAAACCAAACAAAACAGGGACTAAAACAGTAGGAACCAGAATTGGTTTGATGGATCAGTGATGTCTCCAGGATCCCAGTTGTCTCTTTTTAGCTTTGAGGTTGGCAATATTTTCTATGCCGTTTCCTGATTGGCTAATTAGCAACAGTTAGAGGCATATTCTCACATGACAATATCCAGTGACTGGAAGGACTATTTTTCTTTATATGTTTCTTTTCTTTTTTTTTTTTTTTAAAGATTTTGTTTATTTATTTGACACAGAGAGACAGACAGAGAGGGAATACAAGCAGGGGGAAGCGGCAGAGGGAGAGCAGGCCTCTTGCTGAGCAGAGAGCCTGATGTGGGGCTGGATCCCAGGACCCTTGAATCATGACCTGAGCCGAAGGCTGACGCTTAACAACTGAGCCATCCAGGCACCCCTATATGTTTCTTTTTTTTTTTTTTTTAACTTTTTATTTTTTATAAACATATATTTTTATCCCTATATGTTTCTTTTAAATAGAAGAAAACTCAGAGGCTTGCAGCAACTTTCCTCTAACATCTCATAAGCTTGGTTATATCACATGCTTGTTCCTAAACCAGCCACTGGTAAACCAGGTACTGTGATTAGCTTAGAATAATCCTTTTTCCTTTTGAAGCTGGGGTAAGGCCACCTTCTTCGTGTTTGGGACAATAAATATCCAAATAAAGTTGTGGTTTTCCAGCAAGAATGAAGACTATGGCATGGTTATTGGGGAGGGAGCCAGCAGTACTTGATGCAGAGACTCACTGGAGAATGTGAAGCAGAAGGGTAACAAGATTATATTTGAATTAGGGCCTTCTGGTTGTGGCACAAAATAGTGATCACCAAGCTTTTTCTCTAAAGGGCATGATAGTGAATATTTTAGGCCCTGTGGTTTTTCAACTACAAATACCACTATAGTGTGAAAGCAGCCATAGCAATACATAGGTGAATAGAAGAGCCAACCATCTGGTACTGTAAATAAAGTTTTATGGGGGCACAGGCACGTGACTGGTCTGACTTGGCCTGTGGCCATAGTTTGGTCACCCCTCATGTGGAGGATAGATTGGAAAAAAACCATGTAGAGATACTGGAAGATAAAGGACGCTTATATTTCCTTAGTCTAGTATCAGTCCATTATGAAATGTTCTCTCCTCTATACTGAAAACATCAGGAGGCTCAATTTATTCAATTTACAATGTTGTTCTTTTTCTAGGCCTTATCTTTCTGATTTTTTAAAAATTTAAAACTTTTCAAAAGATTTTATTTATTTGAGAGAGAGCACCAGTGGGGCATAGGGGCAGAAGGAGAGGGAGAAGCAGACTCCCCATTGAGCAGGGAGCCTGGTATGGGGCTTGATCCCAGGACCCTGAGACCATGACTTGAGGTGAAGGTAGATGCTTAGCTGAGTCACCTAGGTGCCCCCTTTCTCATTTGTTTTGCTTAAAAACTTTTTATTCATTTAAGAAATAACATTAGTTGGTGGCTTTTTTTTTTCTTCTGGAAGTCATCAGTTAGGAGCTCATGTTTGTGTAGGGCAGTGGCAGGGGAAATATAAAGCAATGAGAGAAAAGAAGTATAGTTAATACAGTTTCATGATTATTGAATGTAGAAAGAGGAGAGAGGGGAATGCCTGGGTGGCTCAGTTATTTAGTAGCCGCCTTCAGCTCAGGTCATGATCCCAAGGTCCTGGGATAAAACCCCACATTGGGGTCCCTGCTCCATGGGAAGCCTGCTTCTCACTCTCCCACTCCCCCTGCTTGTGTTCCCCCTCTCTCTGTGTCTCTCTGTCAAATAAATAAATAAAATCTTAAAAAAGGGGAGGGGGAAGAAGAAATCTTAGAAGAGTCATACATTTCCAGGTTGTACACTAACATTTAAACTGGCCATGAAGAATGAGTAGGACTTTATCGGAGTGCAGTGGGAATAGGGAAGACCAGGTATTTTCTGTATATGTTGAATTTGATGGAATATCCATGTAGTATATTTTTAGTAATTGGATAATTGAATACTAGGAGTTTCTAGCTGGATATAGAACATCAAGTTTGGAGGTGCTTATTTGAAATAAACTGATTAGAATTATTAGGCAAAGTCATAGCTTGGACAAAGATTGAGCTTGTCCATGATGGAAAACATATAGAAATAGACGAAGGCCAGTGAACAAAGCCTGGGAATACCAATATATAAAGAGTGGATGGAGGTGTAAGACTTGGTAGAGAAGACTGAGAAGTGGCTGGGGAAACTTAGGATAAGAAATTAGAGGAAATGTTGTTGAAAAATTTGAAAAAAAATTTCATGGAGTATTAATTGTATCAAATAAAATCACTAAAAAAAGTTGGATTTAACTTTTAAAAGTCCTTACCAAAAATGGTAAAGGAACCATTTTTGAGTTGTAAGGTCTATTATTTATGTGACTGGTACATTCTGTGTCCAAATATGGAAAAATAACACATCAAGTAAGGTCTTCCCTAACTTTTTCTAACTGCAGTATCTACCTGGACAGGGTCAAGGGGAAATGGTCTAGCCTGGTGAGTAGAGTGGCCAACATTTTCCCATAATTGTCAAAACCTAGGGGTCAAGTGTGAGGAAAAGTGTTGTCTTTCTTACTTTTTTTGTTTAGAGGTACTTGAGCTTTTCTTCAAGTCCCTGGTACATTCTCCTGGATTAATACTAGGGCCACAATCTGGAAGCAATAGGCAGGAAGTCACTGTCAGGCCCTATCTTTGAAATGGAATCACGATGCAGCTGTATTTTGACAATTTTAAATTTTGATCAGAAATATTTTACACAGACCAGCAGTTTGGGAGAAACTGACCCCTTCTAAGTATTTTATTGCAGAAAATTAGTATAATATCAAGGAGGAAATATAAGGTGATATGCTGACTATACTAGTTCTCATTTGCCAGGGATTCTGTGTCAGTAAAAAATGTCAGTACTGGACTATTTTTGTTAGTGCTGTCTCTCTCCATCCTCTTTCATTTGCCTTCTTCTGATATCTCTACTTTTACTGATCATTTTTTAAAATTTATTTTTTATTTATTTTCAGAAAAACAGTATTCATTATTTTAGCACCACACCCAGTGCTCCATGCAATCTGTGCCCTCTATAATACCCACTACCTGGTACCCCAACCTCTACCCCCCGCCACTTCAAACCCCTCAGATTGTTTTTTAGAGTCCATAGTCTCTCATTGTTCATCTCCCCTTCCAATTTCCCCCAACTCCCTTCTCCTCTCTAACTCCCCATGTCCTCCATGCTATTTGTTATGCTCCACAAATAAGTAAAACCCTATGATAATTGACTCTCTCTGCTTGACTTATTTCACTCAGCAGAATCTCTTCCAGTCCCGGCCATGTTGCTACAAAAGTTGGGTACTCATCCTTTCTGATGGAGGCATAATACTCCATAGTGTATGTGAAGCACATCTTCCTTATCCATTCGTCCATTGAAGGGCATCTTGGTTCTTTCCACAGTTTGGCGACCGTGGTGGCCATTGCTGCTGTAAACATTGGGGTACAGATGGCTCTTCTTTTCACGACATCTGTATCTTTGGGATAAATACCCAGTAGTGCAATTGCAGGGTCATAGGGAAGTTCTATTTTTAATTTCTTGAGGAATCTCCACACTGTTCTCCAAAGAGGCTGCACCAACTTGCATTCCCACCAACAGTGGAAGAGGGTTTCCCTTTCTCCACATCCCCTCCAACACATGTTGTTTCCTGTCTTGTTAATTTTGGCCATTCTAACTGGTGTAAGGTGATATCTCAATGTGGTTTTAATTTGAATCTCCCTGATGACTAGTGATGATGAGCATTTTTTCATGTATCTGATAGCCATTTGTATGTCTTCATTGGAGAAGTCTCTGTTCATATCTTCTGCCCATTTTTTGATATGATTGTCTGTTTTGTGTGTGTTGAGTTTGAGGAGTTCATTATAGATCCTGGATATCAACCTTTTGTCTGTACTGTCATTTTCAAATATCTTCTCCCATTCCATGGGTTGCCTCTTTGTTTTTTTGACTGTTTCCTTTGCTGTGCAGAAGCTTTTGATTTTGATGAAGTCCCAAAGAATTTCATCTGTAAAGAAAGCACTAAGGAATACTGTCTTGGAATCTATCACTATTGGAACACATTTCTACCATATGTTTATTTCCTTCAAAGGTAACAGGCTACCCCATCTAAAATGTATTTCATATTTTGTTGTTTCTTATGGTAAATTTCTTTGTAGCTGTACCACAGTGACAGAGTTAGTGATGATATTTAGCCAAGATTGAAAGCATTTTCCGGATTATCGGAAATTTTAATGTGACATGCTTTTGTATTTTTTCAGAATTTGGTAAACTGTGCCTTAACAAGAATATGTGACCGATTAGATTGACAAGTTTTTAACCACCTATGTATATAAGATAACTCACTTTGTTTTCCCCCAAATGAGTTCTGTTGATCTCTAATGATCAAATCCACTATTTTCAGGCTGGAGTGGATAACTCATCCTACATTTTGACTGTAGTATTTCTGAGTTTTTGAGCAGTTTGTCAACAACTGCCTTTAATAGGTGAACTGTTTCTAATTCTTAAGAAATTAAGAAAACAAGTGGAAACAAAAATCTCTATAACCAATAGTGTGTTATTATACTGTGTATGATAGTTATATATTTTTCTATAATTATCCCAGTTACCTTATCGATTCATAACTACAATAGAAGTGAATTAAGCCCTATTAAGTTGCAGAAAATTTATGTGACCTTTTAGTTTTTTTATAGGAACTTTTATACTGTAGGACATATTGGTAACCATCAGAATTCTCTTTTTTTTTTCCCCAATTAAAATACGATTGTTACTTGTTTCACATTATTTTCTGACATTATTTCATCCATTCCTTTTATGCCTTTATTCAAATGGATATAGAAATACAGCAGTCTCCCAGGCAAATACTAAGAAAAACAGATTCAAGGAAAGGTGTTCTGTGAAATAACCTTCTAACTGTAATCGTGTCTTAAAACATCAACCTTAATCATAAAAATTGCATATAATGCATCGGTATTAGAGGCCCCCAAAATGACACCCAGGTTTGGTTATTCACTGGAGGAACTCGCACGTCTCAGCATATTTGTACGCATGTCTGTGGTTTATTATGGTGAAATGATACAAAGCAAAATCAGCAGAGAAAAGGTGCCTGGAGTGAAGTCTAGAGGAAGCCAAGTGCAGGCTTCTAAGAATCCTCTGCCTATGGGTGTACTTAATTTTTCCAGCATCAAATCATGACAACTCGTGTGAGATGTTGTCTGCCAATACAAGAATCTTATAGATACTCAGTGCCTGAAATTTTCTTTAAGTGATAATCATGTAGGCATCTTCTCCCTAGCATATATCAAAATTCTGGTTCCCAGAAGGAAATCAAGTAATAAGTACTAGATAAATCACCTGGTTTGTACCAACACTTAGCAGTCTCAATGGATACCTTTTGTTTTTTTCCTTCACAGTAAATAGGCCTCATTTTTTACAGCATTTTCAAGTTCATTGCGCAATATAGCAGAAAGTACAGAGAGTTTCCATTTACCGCATGTTCCTCTACACGTGTAGCCTTCCTTGTTGCTAACATCCTGAACCACAGTGGTACATTGTTTTATTTATATTAGCTCATCTTTACTGTCCACATCCATAATTTACATCAGGGTTCATTCTTGGTGTTGTACATTCTATGGGTTTTAACAAATGTGTGATGACATGTATCTATCATGTGGTATCACATAGAATAGTTTCACTGCCTTAAAATTTCTCTGTGCTGTGCCTGTTCCCCTTGCTACAACCCTTAACTCCTAACTTAAAAAGTTTTACTTTTACCAGAATGTCATATAGTTGCAATCATACAGTGGATATCTTCTTGAATTTTTTAAAAATTAAAATTCCGAGGTAATTGAATATAGTGATTCAAGATAATCTTTGTCCTTTGTTATGTTCATCAGTGTAGGATCTAATGACATATGCCTTACAGACTGAAAAAGTGTGATTTCTACAGACGTTTGTCACATAGTGGGGAATATTGAGAACAATGACATCATATCCTGCTACCTAGCCAAATCACTGGTACCATTCTGGTCTAAGAGGTGGATCCAGATAGACTCTCCAGCAATAAAAATAGGTCATCTCAAGAGAACCAGAATCATTAAAATCACTAAAAGCATTCATACTTACCTTGCAATTGGAAATAAGGCCAGAGAGAGTCTGTTTGCTATGTTTTGCCATGCTGCAAAGTAGAGTGGCTGTAGACCAAACTTTGTGATGAGGTGTTTCACCCCAAACTTAACAGCCCCTGCTGGAGGTCTGGAGAAGTTCTGTTGTGTTATAGCGAAATAAGTATAGTCTCTTTTAACTGCGTCTCATAGTGAAAGTCCTGAAGAATTCAGAAGAATCCTGACATTGTCAGTCTATGATGATGATTCTGCTAATGACACCATTTTCTGTCAGTCTCAAGGGTTTGGTTAAAATTGTGGTCATTATAAACATCCACTTGTAGGTATCAAATTCTGATAAATAGCATTCTTTTCTTCCATTTGGTAAATGTAGAGGAGAAAGTAAGATTTCTTAGCGAGTTAACTGCCTACCAATAGTATAATTAATATTCACTCCAGTGTGGTTGCCAGGTATGGTCCTGAAGAATACTTTTTAACACAACATCAGTCTTAGACTTTGAATATTCTGTATTTCTCTGTTGTTGATTTAAAATGTATTTTGCTTTTTTCTTTACAGAGAATAAGTCTTCTGAAGAAGACTTTATAACCAGGTAGGATTTTTGTGGATTTTTTTTTTTAACAAATTCTGTGTTAACAAGGGAATGCAGAGAAAAGCATTTGTTGAGAGTTCTACTGTGTGCTAGGCACTATATTATGTGCTTGACATTTATTACTTATATAGTCATTACAATAGCATCACGAAGTAGATGTGCTGTTACAGCCCTTTTTTTTTTTTATTAATTAGTCATCTGTGGTTCAGGAACACTGATTAATTGACCTATGATTCTATAGTTAAAGAGTAGCAGACCCAGAAACTGCCACTGCTGCTAACAAGAGCTTGAACACTGTGAATTTTCAGTCTTGGAGGGGGCCATGGTGCCCCCCGTGAGGCATAAGAAACTAGTCAGTTACTCACAGTTTGAAATTTCTGGCAGCGATGATGACTTTGTTTCCGCAACCACACCTTTGAATAAGAAGCCCAGAACAATGCCAAAAGAGTTAATATGAGAAACAAGGAAACCTAAACTGAAGAATCTCCAGAAAGAAGATATCCCACTACAAGAGAAAACCCCTGAAAAAGGATGTCTTTAGGTGATGAGCTCTACCAGCCAGACTTAGAAGTGGCACTAGCTTTATCAGTGAAGGAACTTCCAGCGGTCACCATTGATGTGGGAGAGGCTCAAGATACAAGCACCAAAAAAATGTGGCAGCAGCGAAATTGGGACAATGACTAAGGCTCCCCATCTCTCCGATTGCAGTGTAGCCAGTGATGATTTAGATTTGGATAAGCTTACCGAGGAAGATGATGTGTGCGGTGCTCAAGGGAAAAGAAAAGCAGCATCAAAAGCTGTGGTACAACAGAGGAAGATTCTTTTGGAAGGCAGTGATGGCGGTAGTGCTGATGACTCTGAACCGCTGGTGGAGAGTCTGAGGATGAGTCTGATTTTAGGGAGAGTGAAGATGATGATGCTAACTTCACTCTGGGAGAAAATAAAGTGGAAGAAATTAAAAAGAAAGAAGTGAAGGTAAAATCCCCAGTTGAAAAAAAGGAGAAGAAACCTAAATCCAAACGTGATACTTTGGAAGTGACTTCAAGAGACTGTGCTCCAGCTGCCCTGAAATCAGAATCTCAGCCTTCACCAAAAACGGCTTTATCAGTGAAGCGGCCATTTGGAAACCACTACAAATATGCAAACCTTCCAGCTGAAGCTGGAAGCAGAAAACATAAGTAGATGCCACCAGCGCTGTCTGGAAGCAGCAGCAGCAGCAACAGCAGCAGGAGCCCACTGGCAGGGGTGTCTGTTAAGTCTCCAAATCAGAGTCTCTGCCTTGGCTTGTCCAGATTAGCACAAGTGAAACCTTTGCATCCAAATGCCGCTAGTGGCTGAATGTGGTAGTCAGCGAAGGTTTGATTAAGAGAAAAAGAGTTTTACAAGTGTGTTTATGTTTGAATTGTGTTTCTGTTTAAGGAGGGTATCATACTATAAAGGAATCCTTTAATGTAAAAAAAAAAAACACACACAAACGAGTAGTAGACCCATGAATTGACTGTCAGCCTGTGTGACTCCCACACCGATTCTTTTGTCCCTCAGCAGCACTGGGGTTAAGGTACAAATCCTAGTCAGATCAATTCAGAGAGTCAAATGTAGTTATGTGTTTGCTTATTTAGATTTTCCTAAGAGACCAGGTTAGTCCAAGCATTTGTCCTAATATATTTGACAACTAATGATAACTAGGGGTAATTAGTGCAGTGGCAACTAGTCTCTTATTTTTACTGTCAAAGATTTTAGAATGGCTCTCATTACCTATGGCCATAGTACATAGCTTTTATATAAACAAGACCTAATCAGGCAAGTTCTTAGACATAGAGATGTCTGCTCTCCTTGAGATGAATGATTTTCCAGAAGTGATGTATATGTAATTTAGGTGTAGGCCTTGATATGTTAATTAATTTTATCATCTCTTTAGAAGATATTTCTAAATGATTCTCTGTTTACTGACTTCCCACTCTAGTTTTTCCTTTAGGCTAGTTCCCTTGATCTTGAAGCTCTTTCTTTTTTTGTAGATTTTTTTCCTTTTCTCTGTTGACTTTTCTATAATCTTTTCTTGTTTTTTTTTTCTTTTTTCTTTCTTCTCTGCTTTTCTTGGCATTTCTTTTATTCCATTTTTTCCCTTTCTGCCAGGTAAGTATTCTCTGTTTTTCTGTAGACAAAATCAAAAGCACATAGAATTTCAGGATTTTAGGACATCTTAGAGATGAACTAATCAAAATACTCTCTGGTACTATAACCTGTGTTTAACATCCTCACCAAGTGATTATTTAAATCGACAATTTGAAATGCAAAAGAGATTAAAGTAACTTATTTGGATATAAGTGACAGAAATGAGATTTACATTCAGGTTTCCCCTTTTTTTCTCATCTTAATAGGTGAATGTTTTAATAATAGAAAGATGGGGGAGTTGGTCTGGTGAACACAGTGAAGGTGCGTAAGGAAGGAATTGGCAGGAGAGGCCAACTTTCAAGAATAACAACACTGGGTTGGATAGGAATAAGAGTTTTAGAAAAGATGTCAGAATATTTGGGCATATGATAAGTTAGATAAAGATGGATTACAGATATGAAGGACACACACACATGGGAAGGAACGAAGGACACAGGATATTGGGAGTTGTTTAGAAAAGCATATTAAAATAGAGGGTTCAAGAGAATCACGAGCAATTTTTTTGATGATTTGTTTAATTGAATGAACTAGCATACTTCAGGTTTTCTTTCTTTCTTTCTTTGTTTTTTTTTTTTTTGTTCTCTTATTTATTTATTTATTTTTAATTTATTTATTATTTCTTTTCAGCATAACAGTATTCATTATTTTTGTACCACACCCAGTGCTCCATGCAATCCGTGCCCTCTATAATACCCACCACCTTGTACCCCGAATTCCCACTCCCCGCTGTTGAGAGGTTTTAAAATCATTTGAGCCATGAGGAAGGCTTTTTACAACATATAGGAATGTGATATCATCTACTTCCAGCCCAATCTTGGCTAAGATCCTCTTGAGTATCTAAGGGGGAATGGAGATTCTGAACCACACAGATATATGGCCCAAGGTAGGGGTCTCCTCACTCCACCTCTTTTTCTAATTCTTTGATGTCTTTCCCATGTACTTGTAGGGTTTGGTGGGCTAGGACTGGCTGTCAGATCAGTAACAGAGCTTTATTTGGGTAGTTGGTAACATGTCTACACTGAGATGATTACATGGATGACTTTCAGTTTAGCTTGTCCTCCAGGAACAGGACATGGCTCCTACTCTTGGCCATTTGAAGGTGTGCTTGTTTTGGGAATCTGCTTTCATAGGCTAAAGTTTTAAAAGGTTGGAGGGTACGACTGAGCTCTGCAAAAGAGTGATCTAAGAGCTCACAGGAAGAAAATATTAGGCGGTGTATAGGGAAATAGAGGCACAGCTACCAGGACTCTATTTTTATAGCAGTCTCTCTTCTTGGGTATCTCAGTGCTTATGAAGGTTCAGGTAGACCTAAATAAGGCAGGACCTGTGTAGGGAAAAAGTTGGACCTTATAGTTTTTAACCTCTCTGGGAACAGTATTCCCACTAATAACATAAATTTGTTCTTTAACATGTGTACATTTGTTTGTTTATTTATTTAAATTGAAGCATAGTTGACACTTAATGTGATGTTGTGTTTCAGACAATTTAAGAACTCTGAATGTTACACCATGCCTACCACAAGCATAGCTATCTCTTACTGCATGATGCTATTACAATACCATTGACTGTATTCCCTATGCTGTACCTGTATCCCTGTGACTTACTATAACTGGAATCCTGAACCTCACATTCCCCTTTACCCATTTTGTCCATCCTCCCACCCCCTTCCCTTCTGGTGATACAGAATTCTCTGTATTTCTGGGTATGTTTCTGTTTACTTTTGCTTTTACTGCTCTTGCCTCAGGATCACGTTGGGACTACATCAAAATCAAAAGCTTTTGCACAATGAAGGAATCAATTCACACAACAAAAAGGCAACCTATGGAATAGGAGCAGACATTTGCAAATGATATAGCCAGTAAAGGGTTAGTATACAAATATAAAGAATTGATAGAACTCAGCACCCAAAACACCCAATTTTTAAATTTTTAAACCCAATATAAAAATTATCAGAATTGAGCACTGGGTGTGGTGTACAAATAATGAATACTGTTATGCTGAAAATAAATAAAAAACTGGGTATTTACCCCAAAGATACAGATGTAGTGAAAAGCAGGGCCATCTGTACCCCAATGTTTATAGCAACAATGGCCACAGTCACCAAACTGTGGAAAGAACCAAATGCCTTCAATGGACGAATGGATAAGGAAGATGTGGTCTATATACACTATGGAGTATTATGCCTCCATCAGAAAGGATGAATACCCAACTTTTGTAACAACATGGACGGAACTGGGAGAGATTATGCTGAGCGAAATCAGTCAAGCAGAGAGAATCAATTATCATATGGTTTTACTTATTTGTGAAGCATAATAAATAGCATGGAGGACATGGGGAGTTAGAGAGGAGAAGGGAGTTGGGGTAAATTGAAGGGGAGTTGAACCATGAGAGACTATGGACTCTGAAAAACAATCTGAATGGTTTGAAGTGGCGGGAGTGGGTTGGAGGTTGGGGTACCAGGTGGTGGGTATTAGAGAGGGCATGGATTGCATGGAGCACTGGGTGTGGTGCAAAAATAATAAATATTGTTATGCTGAAAACAAATTAAAAATAAATTTAAAAAATATATTAAAAATTATTAAAAAAGTAAATGTAAAAAAAAATTATCAGAAGACACGAACAGATATTTTTCCAAAGAAAACATACAGATGACCTACAGACACCTAAGAAGATACTCAGCATCGCTCATCATCAGGCAAATGGAAATCAACACTACAATGAATAACCACTGCATACCTGTTAGAATGGTTAAAAAAAAAACAAACCAAGTAACAATGTCAGCAAGTATATGGAGAAAAAGGAATCCTCTTTGATTATTGGTGGGAATGCAAACTAAAGCAGCCACTGTGGAAACAGTATGGAGTTTCCTCCAAAAGTTAAAAATTGAACTACCCTACAATGCAGTAATCACACTATTGGATATTTACTCCCCAAAATACGAAAACACTAAATCAAAGGGATACATGTACCCCTGTGGTTACTACAGCATTAGTTAACAATAGTCAACCCAAGTGTCCATTGATAGATGAATGGTAAAGAAGAAGTGACATATATATATATATACAATGGAATATTCAGCCATAGAAAAGAATCAAAATTTGCCATTTGCAGTGAAATGGAGGGAACTAGAGAATATTGTGCTAAGCAGAGTTGTCAGAGAAAGACAAATACTATAAGATTTCACTCATGTAGAATTTAAGAAACAATAGAAATGAGCAAAGAAAAAAATAAAAAATGAGAAACAGACAATCAAGAAACTGACTCTTAAATATAGAGAACAAGTTGATGGTTACCAGACGGGAGATGGGTGGGGGAATGGGTGAAATAGGAGCTAAGGTTTAAGGAATGCACTTGTCGTGATGAGCACTGGGTGATGGAATTACCAAATCATTATATTGTCTACATGAAATAATACAGCACTGTGTGTTAATGATACTGGAATTAAAATAAAAAATAACAAAAACAGAGGTCAAAGTTCAATTACATCAAGAAACTTCATTCAATATGTAGATAGCTGACTTTTAACTCAGTTTTTCTTTTTCATGAACTTGTTTTTGTTGTGTATTTTTGCTCTAAAGTATTTCCATTAAACCTGGTGATGATGATGCTTCATGGCCTGCATCAGGTGTTGAAGACTTAAGTTTGAATCCAAAGGTAATGTACTCTCTTGTGAAATTAATTTTCCTGCTCTGAATTTAGTTTTGTGTATTATTACTCTTAAAATTTAACAGTGGCCTGCCTATCATCATTTTATGTTTGAAGTGGAAAGTTGGTCAGAACAAACCATTTTATAGAAATGTGACAAGTTGAATTTTTTTTAACTCCATTAAATAATGAAGGTTGAAAAAAATAGGCTGGAAATGTATCATGACAGAAAAAATTATATTGGAAAAAGCTTTCCCATGATGGAGGAAATAGGACATTTGGTCTAGGATAAGGATTCTTACTGTGAGTTTTAAATTATCGTATCATGACTTTTCTTTTCCTTTTTCTTTCTCTCTTTTCTTCTAACATGACTTTTATAATACTCATGCCTAAATAAATCTTTAGTGGACCAGTTATTTATTGCAAATTGTTTTTTCTTGGATATGTGTCTGTTTTTGTGCCAGTTCCATGTGTTCATCGTCATTAGCCATCAGAGAGATTCAAATCAAAAACACATTGAGATACCACCTTACACAAGTTAGAATGGCCAAAATCAACAAGACAGTAAACAACAGGTGTTGGAAAGGATGTGGAGAAAGGGGAACCCTCTTACACTGTTGGTGGGAATGCAAGTTGGTGCAGCCTCTTTGGAGAACAGTGTGGAGATTCCTCAAGAAATTAAAAATAGAGCTTCCCTATAACCCTGAAATTGCACTCCTGGGTATTTACCCCAAAGATACAGATGTGAAAAGAAGGGCCATCTGTATCCCAATGTTTATAGCAGCAATGGCCACGGTCCCCAAACTATGGAAAGAACCAAGATGCCCTTCAATGGACAAATGGATAAGGAAGATGTGGTCCATATACACTATGGAGTATTATGCCTCCATCAGAAAGGATGAATACCCAACTTTTGTAGCAACATGGACGGGACTGGAAGAGATTATGCTGAGTGAAATAAGTCAAGCAGAGAGAGTCAATTATCACTTATTTGTGGAGCATAACAAATATCATGGAGGACAAGGGGTGTTAGAGAGGAGAAGGGAGTCGGGGTAAATTGGAAGGGGAGGTGAATCATGAGAGACTATGGACTCTGAAAAACAATCTGAGGGGTTTGAAGTGGCGGGGGTCTGGGAGGTTGGGGTACCAGGTAGTGGGTATTATAGAGGGCACGGATTGCATGGAGCACTGGGTGTGGTGAAAAAATAATGGATACTGGTTTTCTGAAAATAAATAAATTGAAAAAAAAAAAAAAAGAGAATCACACATTCTTCCCAGTGAACCAGCCAGGAGTTCCCATAGTTGTTAAATTTAACATGTGAATTCTTTCATATCTGAAACTCAGAAATACTGGTGATTTGATATATTTTTTTGTCCCTTTCTTCTTTCCTCATGTGAATATTGGGTCTTGCTTGATAATGACACATGTATTTGGAGACTTAAAAACCTTCAACTTGGATGATCATGATTATTTTTTAATACTAGATTCTTTCTCTGGTCCTTAACTACTGGTAAAATATGCTGTTCACAGTGGAATAAGAAAACCATGTGAATTTTAAAATAGAGTTTTATATTTTTCTCATACATCATAGTAGTACTTAAAAATGCCTCAGAATTCTAAAATCCCATATTTCTCTTATATAATTTAAATCTTTTAAGATTAATTTTTAAAAATGAGTATTCTTATAAAAATCTTGAATTGGTGTTTTGCAATTAAATCTTCATTAATCTTAAAAATGGTATTCATTACAGAAATGAATCTTGCTTATATATTTTTTTCTAAAGATTTATTTATTTCAGAGCAAGGGAGAGAGAGAGTTGGGGGTGGAGGGACAGAGGGAGAGGAAGAGAGAGGGAAAGAAGCAGACTCCCTGCTGAGCAGGAGCGTGATGTGGGACTCAGTCTCATAAACCTGAGATCGTCACCTGAGCCAAAATCAAGGGTCAGATGCTTAACCAACTGAGCCACCTAGGCGCCCATTAACTTGCCTACGCTAATAAAATATATTTTGCATCCTTGAAACTAATGTTGAAGTATATAATTGAAATATTGAATCCCATGGGTTTTTTCCTCCCTGCTTTTATTTTTATTCTGAAAATTTCAAGAGTTCTGTGTAGGTTTACATTATTTAATCATATCAGATTAGTATATTTTAGTATATCTATATTTAGTATATTTATTTATCTTTTTTTTTTAGATTTTTATGCTTTTATTTGACAGAGAGGCAGGAGGCAGAGAGGCAGGCAGAGAGAGAGGGGGAAAGCAGGCTGCCTGCTGAGCAGACAGCCCCATGTGGAGCTCGATCCCAGGACCCTGAGATTATGACATGAGCTGAAGGCAGAGGCTCAACCCACAGAGCCACCCAGGCACCCAATATTTATCTTATAACATTATGAGTAATGTCATTTTTCCTACTCCAAATGTATTTGTCTAGAACTTTCTTCATAAGTCTTCTGGGTGCTTCAGGATGTCTGGGTGACTCAGTCAGTTAAGCATCTATCTTTGGTTCAGGTCATGATACCAGGGTGCTGGGATTGAGTCCTGCATTGGGCTTCTTGTTCAGTGGGTAGCCTGCTTCTCCCTCTGCCTGCCCCTCCCTCTACTTGTACTCTCTGTCTCTGACAAATAAATAAATAAAATCTTTAAAAAAAAAAGTCTCCTGGGTGCTTCAAATTTGGTATGTCCCAGGTTGAAGACATTGTTTCTGACCCTTTCTTCTTCCCTGACTTTTTGTAATCTGCTCTGTCATTTGTTTTCCCCATCCTAGTAGATAGCACCACTGAAACACTGAAGTAGGAAAAATCCTGGACTCCAAACTTCCCTGAAAGTACTACATCCAGGGGCATTCGGTGGCTTGCTCGGTTAAGCATCTGACTGTTGGTGTTGCTCAGGTCATGATGTCAGGGTCCTGGTATGAAGGCCCTGATTGGGCCCCATACTGAGTAGGGAGTCTACTTGAGGATTCTCTCTCTTCCTCTCCCTCTGCCCCTCCACCTGCATACACACCATCTCCTTCTAAATATAAATAAATTAAATCTTTTAGAAAAAAATCATCACATCTCTACCTCTGAAATAATACATTATATGTTAATTAATTGAATTTAATTAGAAAAAGGGGCACCTGAGTGGCTCAGTCGGTTAAGCATCTGCCTTCAGCTCAGGACATGATCCCAGGGTTCTGGGCTTGAGTCCCTCGTTGGGCTCCTTGCTCAGCGAGGAGTCTGCTGATTTCTCTGCCTGCTGCTCTTCTTGCTTGTGCTCTCTCTCTCTCTGACAAATACATATAAAACCTTCAAAAAATATTTAAATAAAATCACCACATTTAGTCACTCTCTGCATTCATTATTTTGTACCTGCTTCCCATTTTTCATATCTTACTATAATTCCCTCTCTCACCTATAATTTTGAAATCCTCTTCTGGCTTGGGTTCCTTTTTCTTTCTTTCTTTCTTTTATTTTATTTATTTATTTGAAAGACAGATAACAAGTAGGCAGAGAGGCAGACAGAGAGAGAGGAGGAAGCAGGCTCCCCGATGAGCAGAGAGCCTGATTGGGGCTTGATCTCAGGACCCCAGGATCATGACCTGAGCCAAAGGCAGAGGCTTTAACACATTGAGCCACCCAGGTGTCCTTTGGGTTCCTTTATGTTCATCTCTACATTGCTGTCAGAGTGACCTTTCTAGAATATATTTGTGGTGATGTAACTCCTCTGCTTCTTTAGTGGCTACCCATTACCTGAAGGAGAAAGTTCATATTCCTGCATGACACTTGCCTTTTTGGTTTCAGTCCTGATTTTCCAATTCTATCTCTCTATCCCACACCCAAAAATTGTGTTCCAGTTTTGCCACCTTCTGTAGCTATCGTCACTTACTGTGTTATTCCATACATCATCCTTTTGCTCATTCTATCTTTTCTAGAATGCCCTTCGCACCGTCTTTGTGTTGTCTCTCTCTCAAAATACAGCCCTACCTTTGCAGCATTTCCTGAGCTTCCCATATACAACTGTTTTCCCCTTTGTGCCTTCACTGTGCTTTATTCACTTCACCTGTAGAACTAGTAAATGATACTCTTCTGTTCTTGTTTTTGTCCATCTCTACCCCTACTAGTATATATGGCAGTCTCTTTTATTTATATTTCCAGTTTCTCCAAAGATAGTGCCTATGACTTGACAGAAGCCTTTGTCTTTCTGAGTGAGTGGGTGAGCACGTGAATTGATGTGATGTTTTCTGAAGTTGGGTTTTTGGTTTTTGTTGTTTTTATAGGAAGGAGAGGAGAGGCCAGCAACTGGAACAAAGGACGATGGTATCACTGAAAGTGTTCCACAAGCACAAACAATTAATGACTGTTTGACTTCTGCTGACAGGGCAGATAAAAATCATAGACATGGTAAGTTAGTGAACATCCATACATTTTTTTCTAGGCTTAAATGCTAGTATAGAAAATATCACAGTATGTAGATCCAGTTATGTTACCCATTTCTTTAAGATATTTTTCTTATTCTTTTTGCCATCTTTCTTTTTATTTTTAATTTTTTATAAACATATATTTTTATCCCCAGGGGTACAGGTCTGTGAATCACCAGGTTTACATACTTCACAGCACTCACCAAAGCACCTACCCTCCCCAATGTCCATAATCCCACCCCCTTCTCCCAAACCCCCTCCCCCCAGCAACCCTCAGTTTGTTTTGTGAGATTAAGAGTCACTTATGGTTTGTCTCCCTCCCAATGCTGTCTTTCTTTTTAAGTATCCCAACTGCTACCAGCTTTTTCTTCCTGAAAATACTTCAACCCTCCAAAAATCTTTACTGCTTTTACTTTTATTTTATTAAAGTAATCATGAAGGGGGATAGGCTTGTATACACATTTAAAATTCATAATACATGTTCTCATTAATGTATCTGTGACTGTATTTTATAGTTACGCTGTCAGCATTAGCATTCTCAGAACAAACTGAAGAACCACCTTGGGATTCTGAGGTACTGTTTTATTATTATTTTAAAATAAAAGCATGGAATGATGTTAAAATGTAAAAGGGATACTTAGACTTTACTCTCTCATCTCTTCATTTGCCCAGAAAAACTATTTCCTTATACTTTTTACCTGTAATTGATAAAATATTTATGTGCTAAATATAATAATACAGCATAATACAGTTCTATTATTTTACAAACTTAACCTAATGAATGCTGTGTAGTAGTGTTGCAGAAAACGGAGGCTTAGACGTGATAAGGAATTAGCTTTGTTTTGAAATTAAGTTATCTAAATAACCAAAGAATTACTCCAGGCCAGCTTATGGCCATATATATGATTCTGTGGTGTATATGGATGTGCAAAACCCCTAATAAGATCTAGAAAGAGTTCAGATTTTTAGTTTTTTACAACTTGGAACTTGAAAAGATAATGCCTGGGACTTGAAAGTCTATCTACCTATCTATCATCTATCTATCTATCTATCTATCTATCTATCATCTATCTATCATCTATCTATCTGTCTATCTATATGTATGATATGCATATGTATATGTATATATTTTTAAATATTTAGTTTATTTAAGTATTTGAGAGAGAGAGTGAGTGAGTGGGAGGGAGAGGGAGAATCTGAAGCAGACTCCAGTCTGAGCACAGAGCTCAACTGAGCCATCAGGGGCCCTGAAACTATTTTATTTGGATTGTTAAGTAAATTTACAAAGAGTATTGGGATTATAATAAAAATTACAATAATATAATGGTATTAGTGGTATTATTGGTTTAGTGGTGTTTTGTTTATTTATTTTTTAGAAGATTTCATTTATTTATTTGAGAGAGAGAGAGAAAGGGATCATGAGTTGGGGGAGGGACAGAGGGCAAGGGAGAAGCAGGCTCCCTGCTGTCATGTGGGGCTAAATCCCAGAAAGGCCCAGGCATCACTGGTCTAGTGGTGTTTTCAATAGGTAAAAACTATTTTGGATAGTTAAAATAGTATGCCTTGAGTATCTTTGTGGCAACCATACTTGTAGAAGCATGAGTGTAAAGTAATGATGACCTTTTCTAAGGTGATGGGCTATGGAAGGAGGTATAAAGGGCCTGATCTCTTAGCACAGGTAGGTGCTACACAGTGCTGCAAGCACCGTGTTTGAAGTCAAAAGATACAGTGGCACCCAGGTTCTGTCACTTGGTAGCTGTGGGATCCCAGAAAAACTTGTTTAACCTGTTTGAATGTCACAGACCTCATTCATAAAAATGGTTCTAATACCTACCTCTCAGGTATGTGTAAAGAACAAATGTGAAAACACTTTGTAAACTGTTAAGGGCACTATAGAAATACCAGACAAAAATGATCACAGCAGTATTTAGTGATTTACTAAATATCGAGGACACTTTTTTGAAATGTGAAGATTTCTGAAGGACAATAAAATAAATGGCAGTAGTGTCAAGAAAAGAAGGGGAAAGTTAGAATGGGCAGGTGGATTTCTAATTTGGGCTATGTTAAATTTCAGTGACATTGCATAGGTATACAGTTGACCCTTGAACAAGATGGTTTTGAATTGCTTGTCCACTTACACTCAGACTTTTTTTTGATACAGTACAGTACTGTTAATGTATCTTCTCTTCATTATGATTTTCTTAATAACCTTTTCTTTAGTTTATATTGTAGGAATACAGTATATAATATATAGGACATACAAAATGTGTTAATTGACTTTACGTTATTGGTAAGTTCATTAGGTTATAATTTACTTTGACCTTCTGTGCTCAGTTTACAGAGTCAATGGTCAAATGAGGATTAAGAAGTAGATTAGATCTAGAGATCTAATGATCTCTACTCTAGAGATAAAAGGTCTTCTATTTCAATATTTTGGTTTTTAATATATACTTTTGCTGTTTTTAAGTCTAACTGCTTTTGAAGTAGTAAGTTCAATAGGAGATTAGTAAAGTTTTTGGGGAATCCAAAGTTATATGTGGAGTTTGGACTGCATGGCTCTCAATGCCTTTAACCCTTGCATTGTGCAAGGATCGATACCTAGTATAGTGACTTGGTACTTGAGACCTTCTCAGTGAGCTTGTTATTATTGTTTTTTAGAGAAAGAGAGAGAGAGCAAGCATGTGAGGGGGATGTGGAGGGGCAGAAAAAGAGGGACAGAAAGATTCCCAAGTAGGCTTCATGCTCACCATGAAGCCCAACATGGGGCTTAATCTCCCAACCCTGAGATCATGAACTGAACTGAAATCAACAGTCAGTTGCTTGACTGACTGATCCATATAGATTCCCCCTCAGTGAGATTATTTTAAGTGTTTTGACCTTAAATACATTTATTATTGAATACCAGCTATGTACCAGCCTGTACAAGTTGAGGGGTTAGGCTTGTAGTGGTTGAAGCAGAAAAATGAGGAAACAACAACCCACTGTAAGTCACTGTTAGTGGTTCATATAAAGAAAATGGGAATGTTAGGTTAGGGAATAGTGGGCGAGTTTGCAGTTAGAATGGGGATGAGAACACGTATGGAATTTTGTTGGTCAGAAACAATCTCTCTGAGTGTGGCAAGAACTACCAAGTAAAGGATGAGAAGGACCAGTTGTATGAAGGTCTTGGAGACCTTCTAGACATTCTAGACAGACAGAACCGTGGATCACACCTGTTCATCATTTCACTCTAATGTCTTGGAATGCCCAGGAAGCAGGAAGATCCACCCCATTGTCATAACCATTGGTATTATTGTTGTTTGTATAAATGAAAATGGGTATACTAAAATAAGTGCCTGGTACCTTTTAGGTAATTAATAAATAAATGTTCTTATTATTCCCTTATGAAAGCTTATTATACTTTTTGGAGAGTTTCATACCTATATATAAAACTTTTTGCTATTATTTAAACATAATTTCAAGAAAAGTTTTTCTTCCTACTTTGCCATTGCCTTTAACCATTATCCTGTCAATAAAGTTTCCAAGCCTTTGTTTATCCAAATGAAGCAGCAGTTACCACACTGTACTCTTTATACTCAACGTTATCTACTCCAAGGTTTCTTATGTCAAGTGTCCTATTTTAACATGGAAAAAAGTTCTGCTGTTAAGAACAGTTTAAATTTGTAGCAAATATACTTATTAAAGAATTTATTTAATACATATTTTTAATATCCTTTTATTTTGGTGGGGAATGCAAAGGAGAGTTAGGTGTTTTGTTAGTTCCTGTGGAAATGTACATATAAGTCCGTGTTCTGTCCAAGAAAATATTTACTCTGGCATTTGATGTTCAGTTTACAGCCAGTGGCCAAATGAAGATTAAACATTATATTTAATTTAGAAAGCATATATGAGTTTTTCAAATGTTTTGCTTTTCTTATTTGTGAGTCTGATTACTATTAATTATTTTCAAGTGTATATGCTTTCCTTATTTGTGAGTCTGATTAGTATTAATGTAGGAAATTCAGATATTTTCTTAGAAAAGGATTAGGGAATCTTTATGCAACTCATTTTTGTTGTTCATTTTAACAGATTAATTCTGAGAGTCTTCCAGAAACATACGTTGTTCATTTACCTGGAAATACAGATCAGAAGGGGGCAAGTACATTAAAAGAACAAGTAGAAGGTAAGAATTGTATTTTATTAAAAAGTCATTTGATAAAATACTGATGTAAAATGGGAACACTGATATATTTAAATATCCAAAGAAAGTCACCTATTGAATTAGAGATAAAGAGGAGAAAGATTGAAAAGGAGATAAGTTGAAGTCTTATCAGGTGTCAGTGTCAGTAACAGATGAAATTGAGGGTGCCAAAAAGGAGATTAATTAGTGGTTCCATTTCAATATACTCTAAGACCAAAGGAACATCAGGAAATAAGTGGAAAGGATAAAACGAGTGACTGATGTGGAAAGAACCAAGATGCCCTTCAACGGATGAATGGATAAGGAAGATGTGGTCCATATACACTATGGAGTATTTTGCCTCCATCAGAAAGAATGAATACCCAACTTTTGTAGCAACATGGACGGGACTGGAAAAGATTATGCTGAGTGAAGTCAAGCAGAGTCAGTCAATTATCTCATGGTTTCACTTATTGCGGAGCATAATAAATAGCATGGAGGACATGGGGAGATAGAGAGGAGAAGGGAGTTGGGGGAAATTGGAAGGGGATGTGAACCATGAGAGACTATGGACACTGAAAAACAATCTGAGGGTTTTGAAGGGGCGGGGAGTGGGAGGTTGGGGTACCAGGTGGTGGGTATTATAGAGGGCATGGATTGCATGGAGCACTGGGTGTGGTGCAAAAATAATGAATACTGTTATGATGAAAATAAATAAAATGTAAATTAAAAAAAAAGAAAGTCAAGAATACAGGGAGTAAATGAAGTACAATAAGCAGCTCTTAAAGTGGAAGGTGGTAAAGTAAAACAATTCTTTATTTTTTATTTTCTTTTTAATATTTTTTATTTTTTTATTTACATATAATGTGTTCTTAGATGCAGGGGTACAGGTCTGTGAATCTCCAGGTTTACACACTGCACAGCATTGACCATAGCACATACCCTACCCAATGCCCATAACCCCACCAAAATAATTCTTTTAAATGAGGAGCAGACTATATGAATTGCAAGAATAATATCAGGTGAGCTTCCAGTACCAAAACCTGTTAGAGTAGGATACCAAAATTTTCCTGCTCTTACTTCTTTCCTCATGGTTGGGAAGACATTCAGGACTTCCCTGGTTGATGATGCAGAGCTATGTGTGTATCTTAATGGCATAAAAATTGTGGTACTTCATAAATAGTATCATTGAGTGCAAAGAAAGAGTATTGGAAGGAAGAAGGGAGGAGGGTCAGTTCAGGAGAAATCAAGGAAATTTTAGCCATGATAAAAAGTCCATTAGATAGCTTATGGCTTTTAAGACATTTCCACTTTTGAAGAATTGATAGTGATGCACATAAGGCTTGTTTCTAGAAGGTGAAGTTAAGGTAAAGGAACGTGGTAGCAGACACAGAATGGACTAGAATTTCTCCAACTTTAGTAATCAGAGACCTTACTAAAAATGCAGATTGTGAGCAGCAGGTGGGATTCTGCTTCTGACCTCTCAGGTGATGCCAATGTCTTTGGTCCCTGTGTCATGTGCTCTGTAACAAGGGGTTTCTGTAGAGATATCTGGAAGGGCCAGTGGATAGTTCAGGACACCATGGGATCAAGGAGAAGTATTATTTTGTTTTTATTTGTGAGCACGTTTTTAGCTAGAGGGAAGCAAGGAGATGCAGAAAGAGATTATAGATGTGAGATACTAGTGCTAAATAAAGAGGAAAGAAATGGTGAAGATGAACCCTAGTAAAATGGGTGTAAAAGCAGAACAATCAAGACCATAGATCCAGAAATAATTCTGTTTTAAGGATTTCTTTCTTTATTTATTTTAGGGAGAGAGAATGAGAGAGACAGTGAGTGATTAGGGGGATGGGCAAAGGGAGAGGGAGAGAGATGCCTCAAACAGGTTCACTTCTGAGACTAGATCCCAATGTGGGGCTCAATCCCAAGACGGTGCCATCATGACTTGAGCCGAAATCAACAGTTGGATGGCAAATCTGCTGCCACCCAGGTGCCCCCAGAATTACTTTTGGAGAAGAGGGACAGTGACAGGAATGATGGAAAAAGGAAGGGCACATTAGCTGGGAAATTTTGGAGTTGAGGAGGAAACTCCAGAGAATTCACTTGAGATGGCTTGAGGGTATTTGCACTAAACAGATTAAATCACAGAAGCTCTACAGAGAATACTGAAAGCAGATGGAGTGCTAGACATGGGGTAAATCATAGCCACGTATTCATCCTTCTCAGGTCTACTGGACATCAAAGATATATGTTAGATTGATATTCATTATTTAAATGAGATACGCAAGCTATAGCTTTTTATTTTTTTAACATAGGTAATTTATTGATATTATTGCTGATTGAAAAACCCTGTAAAAACTGACATTATCTGTTCATATCTTCTGCCCATTTTTTAAACATGATTGTTTGTGTGTGTTGAGTTTGAGGAGTTTTTATAGATCCAGGATATCAACCTTTTGTCTGTACTGTCATTTGCAAATATCTTCTTCCATTCTGAGGGCTGCCTCTCTGTTTTGTTGACTGTTTCCTTTGCTGTGCAGAAGCTTTTGATCTTGATGAAGTCCCAAAAGTTCATTTTCACTTTTGTTTCCTTTGCCTTTGGAGACTGATATTGAAGAGGTTACTGCCTATGTTCTCCTCTAGGATTCTGATGGATTCCTGTCTCATGTTGAGGTCTTTTATGCATTTTGAGTTTACCTTTGTGTACGGTGTAAGAGAATGGTCAAGTTTCATTATTCTACATATAGCTGTTCAGTTTTCCCCTCACGTTTATTGAAGAGACTGTCTTTTTATCAATGTATATTTTTACCTGTTTGGTGGAAGATTATTTGACCATAGAGTTGAGGGTCCATATCAGGGCTATCTACTCTGTTCCACTGGTCTATGTGTCTGTTATGCCAGTACCATGCTGTAATATAAAAAAAATGGGCAGAAAATACTACCAGACCCTTCTCCAATGAAGATATACAAATGGTTTTCAGACACATGAAAAAATGTTCATCATCACAGGCCATCAGGGGGATTCAAATTAAAACCATATCAAGATACCACCTTACACCAGTTAGAATCGCCAAAATTAGCAAGACTAGAAGCAACATGTGTTGGAGAGGATGTGGAGAAAGGGGAACCCTCTTACACTGTTGGTGGGAATGCAAGTTGGTGCAGCCACTTTGGAGAACATTGTAGAGATTCCTCAAGAAATTAAAAATAGAGCTTCCCTATGATCTTGCAATTGTGCTACTGGGTATTTACCCCAAAGATACAGATGTAGTGAAAAGAAGGGCCATCTATACCCCAGTGTTTATAGAAGCAATGGCCATGGTCACCAAACTATTGAAAGAACCAAGATGCCCTTCAATGGATGAATGGATAAAGAAGATGTGGTCCATATACACTATGGAGCATTATGCCTCCATCAGAAAGGATGAATACCCACCTTTTGTAGCAACATGGATGGGACTGGAAGAGATTCTGCTGAGTGAAATAAGTCAAGCAGAGAGATTCAATTATCGTATGGTTTCACTTAGTTGTGGAGCATAACAAATAGCATGGAGGACAAGGGGAGATGGAGTGGAGAAGGGAGATGAGGGAAATTGGAAGGGGAGGTGAACCATGAGAGACGATGCAAAACAAACTATCTGAAAAACAATCTGAGGGTTTTGAAGGGGTAAGGGTGGGAGGTTGGGGGAACCAGGTGGTGGGTATTATAGAGGGCACGGATTGCATGGAGCACTGGTTGTGGTGCAAAAACAATGAATACTGTTACTCTGAAAAGAAATAAAAAATTAGGAAAAAAACCCTGACATTGTCTACCAAATCAAACTACTTTTGGAAACAAAAGTACTTATAGGGTTGGTTCCCTACATGCTAAAATTGCTAGTATCAGTAAGTATGACACTGATTCTGAAATACAAAAGATTTTCAGTGCCTAAGTATTCTGTGGCAATTAAATAGCATTTTTCCATTTTGATAGTCATATTTCCATATTGAAAGCTTATTGTACATTGTTTCTAAGATGTGTTTTATATACCTTCTTGCATGAGTGGATCAGGAAACTTTAAGATGGGGACACCTGTGTGGCTCAGTGGGTTAAAGGCTCTGCCTTCAGCTCGGGTCATGGTCTCGGGGTCCTGTGATCGAGCCCCGCATTGGGCTCTCTGCTCAACAGGGAGCCTGCTTCCCCCTCCCTCTCTGTCTGCCTGTTTGCCTACTTGTGCTCTCTCTCTCTGTGTGTCAAATAAATAAAGTAAGTAAATAAATAAAAAACCCAGAAACTTTAAGATGGCTAAACTAGAGGATACAAGAAATGTAGGCAAACCAGTAGTCCACATGGATATGGACAAAATGAGTATTTTTAGTAACCCTTATCCCACAAGTGTATACCCAAGCCAATCAATTCATAATGCTTTCTCTGAGGAAAACTCAATTATGCCTTCATTTGAGCTAACATTACAAACATGGACTGCTTAAATTACATGACAAATGGAAGAACATGGTTAATGCTTGTAGTATAACGATAAAAAGGATTCCACTGTACTGCATGAAGGATGTGATGTAGCATTCTACCATTGGCTTTCATGTTTGTCCTCTCAGGGTCATCATTTATTCCTCTTATGAAAAGTTGCTTTTCTCCCCATCAGTCAGCATGTTCACATCAGTATACGTGCAGTCTTCTCTATTAGGTATGCTCCTTTGAAACATCATCTGACTTTTGAAATCCTAACTGCATGTTTTGTTGAGCATATATTTGGTTATTTTGTTCAATACTTATAATGGGTTCATATTTCTGTCTTGTCACTGTCCTAAGCCACCTTCCTATCTCTAGAAACAGAAAATGAAAACCTAATGTAACCACAGCCAGGCACGAGGATTCATCTTAGTACGAACTGCATGAAAATTTAGTTGTTTTTCATATGTACATATAATTAACTATATGTCCCTTTTGCATTTTAGAGTCTCCGGGAAAATATTCTTTCTTGAAGGTAAAACTTATATTTTTATTTTGATTTTTTAACTACAGATTGTATGGAATGTACATTATGTACTAATCCTATTGTTTCAATACCTCTGGAGCCTCCTGTCAAGGAGAAACGTTCTGTTTCTAAGAAAGGAGGAGAGATGGAGAAAAGACAAACATCCAAATCAGGTAAATTTTACAATAGGAATGTAACAATGGAAAGAAGTACATTTCAATATTTAAAATGCTCACAGTCTTCTTCTGAATTATGATTAATTTTTTTGACCAAGTTTAAGTGAAGGATTGGACATAAATAAGGGAGAGGTTATTGCTTGATATCCATGTTAGAACAAAAGAAATTTACAAGCCTAAGAAAAAGAGCTTTTAAAACACGTAAGCTTTAGGTCAATTCTTTTAAAAGGAGGAGCAGACTACCAAAACCTGTCAGTGTAGTATACCAAAATTCCGCCCCCCCCCTTCCTGCTTTCCTCACAGTTGGACAAACATTAAGGACTGACGTGGCAGATTATGCAGAGCTATGTCCTGGTCAGCAGTAAGTGTGTGTGTGTCTTAATGGCTTATAAAATGGTGGTACTTCCTAAGTAATATCATTGAGTGCAAAGTAAGAGAATTGGAAGGAGAAAGAGAGCAGGGCCAGTTCAAGGGAATCAGGGGAGCTTAGAAAGTTAATGACTTTTAAGACATTTCCAGTTTTGAGGAATTGATAGTGACGAACATGAGGCTTGCTCTAGAAGGTGAAGTTAAGGTAACAGAATGTGGCAGCAACTCAGTATGGACCAGAATTTCTCCAATTTTACTGAATTATCAGAGACCTTGTTAAAAATGCACATGGTGAGGGGCACGTGTGTGGCTCAGTGAGTTTAGCCTCTGCCTTGGGCTCAGGTCATGATCTCAGGATCCTGGGATTGAGCCCTGCATCTGGCTCTCTGCTCCGCAGGGAGCCTGCTTCCACCTCTCTCTCTGCCTGCCTCTCTGGAGGAGACCAGCTTCCAAGCCTGGAGGCAGATGTGAGACTCTATCCAGGGACCTTTCAATCATGATGGGAGCTGAAATCAAGAGCCAGATGTGCAAGCCAAGGCTCCATTCATGTGTCCCCAGAAATTACTTCTTTTTTCTTTTTTTCAGTAATTACTTTTGAGGAAGGGGACAGTGATGGGAACAAGGGGAAAAAGAACGGCTCGTAGGGCACCTGGGTGGCTCAGTGGGTTAGGCCGCTGCCTTCGGCTCGGGTCATGATCTCAGGGTCCTGGGATCGAGTCCTACATCGGGCTCTCTGCTCAGCAGGGAGCCTGCTTCCCTTCCTCTCTCTCTGCCTGCCTCTCATTCTACTTGTGATTTCTCTCTGTCAAATAAATAAATAAAATCTTTAAAAAAGAAAAAAAAAGAACGGCTCGTTAGCTGAGAATTTTGGAGTTGAGCAGGAAACTCCAGAGAATTCACTTAAGATGGTTTGAGGGTATTTGCATTAGAACAGATTTAATCACAGCAGCACCACAAAGAATACTGAAAGCAGATGGAGTGCTAGACATGGGGTAAATCATAGCCACATATTCATCCTCCTCAGGTCTATTGGACATCAAAGATACAGGTCATATTGGTATTTATTATTCAAATGAGATATGGAAGCTATGGCTTTTTTTGGTAAAGATATTTAATTTTTTGATTTGATAGTTGTTTCCAAAAACCCTTAAAAGACCGATATGATCTACCAAATCAAACTCCTTTTGGAAATTATAGAATTACAGGATTGGTTCCCTACATGTTAAAATTTTTATTATCAGTAAGTGTGACACTAATTCTGAAATACATATTTTTTAAATTTTAATAAATAGAATCTTTTTTAAAAAAAGAATTAGGAGAAAATAATTTCTTTTAGGCTTTTTTTTAGCATTCCCTTTAGAGTGGGTGGCAGGATTATATTTAGATGCTTGTGCCCAGCTGGGAATACTAAGTAGAGGTCTAAAGATTGCTTATTGAAAACAAAGTTTCTTAGCTTTATTTTTATAGCTTTAAATTCACAAGTATTGGTCAAATTATATTCAATGTAACTAGAAAAAGCAGCTTCCCAAGCCAAATATTAGAATATTTCCTAAATTCTCTATGACTTTATTTTAGTGTTGGCTTTCCCAGCCATAATGGGAATCACTGAGAATTTACTATATAGTACTGTCTTCTCAATTATGTACACATTTTCTATCTCCTTGTTTTATTATTTTTATTTTTTTTTAGAGAGCAAGAAAGTGGGGAGGGAGGGAGGGAAGGCAGAAGGAGAGGGAGGGTGAGAACCCTAAGCAGCAGGCTTCACGCTTATTATTGTTGTTGTTATTATTACTTAATGATTTTATTTATTTGAGAGAGATTGAGAGAAAAAGTGGGAGGAGGGGCAGAGGGAGAAACAGACTCCCCACTGACCTGGGAGCCCGATGCAGGACTCCATCCCAGGACCCAGTCATGACCTGAGCTGAAAGCAGCTGTTTAACTGACTGAGCCACCCAGGCACCCCCCTTCATTAATTTTGATGAATAGGTGGAATATTGGTTTTCAGGAGTACTATATCATTTAAAAATAATATTCTCCTGATACTCAGTTTATTGATTAACCATTTCTAATTTGTGCTCTACTTAATGTACCAGTTAGCTGAGGGCCTTTCATCAGTCATATGATCAGATTGGTACTAATAAATTGTACAGTACTTTTTTCAGCCCTGTAGTTTTATGTTCTTTCTTTACTTGTAGAACTAACGCTATATTTTCAAAAGATTTTCAATTAATCTCCTAGAGTAGTGAATACAGACAATAAATTCAAAGTTATTTACCTATACAAGTGATTTGCTCCTGTTACTTCCTCATGAGCTTGGTGGATCCAAGAAGCAGGACTTTTAAAACAAAGCACCTATAGGTTCCTGTAACACAGGAAGATATGGAACAGAAAAATTATAAAATAAATACATGCAACTTAAAACAGTTCATGTAGAATAATTCACACTTGATGCCTTTTGTAAAGTAATGAGCAGAGTTGGTTGCTAAGGACACAAGATTGTGTGTTTATTCATTTAGAATAGATTTATTCTGTACTGGCCCTGATAATTTTATATCCTCAATATTTCTAGAACGAGTCTGTCAGTTCAGGTGTGCTTCATCTTTATTTTGCATCAGTGCCTTCTCATTCATCTCCCATCTTATATTAAAATGCCCCTCAAATTCATCCCTCCCCACAGCATTGAGAGTGGCCTGTATCAAATGCAAATATGACTGTGAACCATTGCTGAAAATATGTTTGTGTCCAGATATCTTAAAATTACATATAAAGCTTTCATAATTTTGAGTTCTGCTAAACTCTCCAACCCTTTCTACTGTCTGCACTTTTCTCTGCCATTCTGAACTGCTGGTGATGTCTTCCTCTTTGATTCCTGTATTTTAGACAGATATTTACCATGTTGTGTGCTTCTCTCCCTTGTCTTACTACGGGCTTATATACTCCCCTCATTTTCCGCCCTTTACCCCTTTGAATCTGTCTGACCTCAGTGTTGCTGTCTCAGTTCAGGCATTATCTCTAAAAAATCCATTCCTGACACCTTTTATCTACATGCTTCTTTAAACCTGGGTACCTAGCACTTATTGGGAACTCAGTAAATAATTACTGAGTAAAATAAAGAGTGTTTACACAGAGATGATTTATGAGATTATCGCATAAAGGGACTCCAGGGGGGCTCAGTCGGTTGAATGTCCAATTCTTGATTTTGGCTCAGGTCATGATTTCAGAGTTGTGAGATCAAGTCCCATGTGGGGCTCAGTGCTGGGCGTGGAGCCTGGTCAAAATTCTCTCTTCCCCTTCTCCTTCCACCCCCTTTTAAAAAAAGAGAAAGAGAGAGATTGTCCCATACAGTCTAGTAACAAAAGAAATATCTATATCTATATCTATATCATCTATATCTATATAGATAGATATCTTACTGTTCAGGTGGTGAAGATGCACTAGAAAAATCTGTATAGTACTAATGTAGCCCCAAAGAAAGAGATCTATTTATCTAAGGAAGGGTAGCCTTAATCAAGGATGACTTTACATAGCAGTCTGTGTCCTATAAGATGTGAAGAAATTTGTCAAGTAGTAGAGGAAAACATTTTAGGAATGTTTATATTCATCAGGGAAATACACCCCTAGGAAGGTTGTACACTGATAAAGGCATAAAAAATACTAGTAACCCTGGGGATAAAAATAAATGTTTATAAAAAATAAAAAATTAAAAAAAATACTAGTAATTTTGGAAACCATGAATAATGTTGTAGTTGAAGCTT